>NC_134687.1:13088129-13390629 GCF_050947455.1 Rhinoderma darwinii | reverse complement strand
CGAGAAGTGAAAGACTTCTGTGGTTTCTGTCCTACCTGCCTCCTGAGCGCCCCAATGCCTAATTTCCGCAGCCCTGTAGTTCCACTCCCAATCATTGAGACCCCCTTTGGGTGCATAGCGATGGATCTTGTGGGTCCCCTGGTCAAATCGGCCAGAGGGCACCAGTATTTCCTGGTGATTCTGGATTATTCAACTCGGTTCCCAGAGGCTATTCCATTGAGGAACTGCTCTTCAAAAGTAATTGCAAGAGCTTTATTTCAGGTATCTACTAGAACAGCCTTACCAAAAGAACTTCTGACTGACCACGGTACCCCATTTATGTAAAAAATAATGAAAGAATTGTGTAAATTGTTTAAGATTAAACAGTTGCCCACTTCTGTCTACCACCCTCATACAGACTGCCTGGTCGAGAGGTTTAACAAGAGCCTCAAAGGCATGTTAAAAAAGGTGGTGGGGAAAGATGGACGATATTGGGACATGCTGTTGCCTTATTTACTTTTTGCTATCCGTGAAGTACCCCACGCCTCCACTGGGTTCTCACCGTTTGAATTGCTCTACGGTTGGCATCCACGTGGACTGCTTGATGTGGTTAAGGAAGCCTGGGAACAAGAGGTCAGTCCTTATAAAACTGTGGTGGAACATGTGTCCCAGATGCAGGACAGAATGCCCGTAGTCAGACAGCACTTGCTCCAAGCACAGGAAGCTCAGTGCAGGGTATACAATCAACCTGCTAAAATCCGTGAGTTCAGCCCTGGTGACCGGGTCTTAGTGCTCATCCCAACTGTAGAGAGCAAGTTTTTAGCTAAGTGGTAGGGACCCTTTGAAATTATAGAGAAAATCGGCCCAGTGAATTATAAAGTGTTTCAGCCATCTAAAAGAAAACAATATCAAATTCATCATGTCAACCTTATTAAGCCCTGGAAGGAGAGGGAGTCATTGTCCACAGGGATTGTGCCCAAAAAAGGTGGTGACAATGAGATAAATAAAGTGAAAGTGGCGGCTACCTTGACCCCAAAAACAAGGGGTAAAAAAGTTTCTACAAGGAAATAGGGATTTCTTTACTGAGGTACCAGGTAAAACTAATGTAATACAACATGAGATTCTTACAGATCCCCATGTCAGAGTTGATGTACGTCCTTATCGAATCCCAGAAGCTCGACGACAGGGTGTCGCAGCAGAAATAAGGACTATGCTTGAGCTGGGTGTCATTGAGGAATCCTCCAGCGGGTGGTCCAGTCCTATAGTCCTGGCTCCAAAACCCAACGGTACTTGGAGGTTCTGCAATGACTTCAGGAAACTAAATGAGGTCTCTAAATTTGATGCATACCCCATGCCCAGGGTTGATGAATTAATTGAACGAATTGGTCCAGCACGGTATATTACAACCCTAGATCTCACCAAAGGTTATTGGAGAATTCCTTAGACTAATGAGTCCAAAAAGAAGACGGCCTTCTCTACCCCAGACGGCTCATTTCAGTATGTCAACATGCCACCTGGTCTACAGGGAGCCCCGGCCACATTTCAACGAGCTATGGACAGGGTCCTGAGGCCTCATAGAGAATACGTGGCTGTGTATTTAGATGACATTGTGGTTTTTAGTACAGACTGGAACAGCCACTTAAGCAAGGTTCAGCTTGTGATTAACTCCCTCAGAAAGGCTGGATTCACAGCTAATCCTGAAAAATGTGCCATAGGCTTAGAGGAAGCCAAGTATCTTGGATATATTATGAGCAGAGGAGTGATTAAACCCCAGTTAAACAAGGTTGAGGCAATTCAAAAGTGGCCACGTCCCACTTAAAAAAAAACAGGTGAGAACATTTTTGGGCATTGTAGGCTACTATCGGCGGTTTGTACAAAATTTTGCCACCCTTGTAGCACCACTTACTAACCTAACAAAAGGGTCTAGGCCCATGGCATCGTGTCAACAACCGGTTCTGATAGCTTCCGATTTTAATAAAGAGTTTGTTGTTCAGACCGATGCTTCAGATGTAGGACTGTGTTGTTACAGGTGGTGAACGGTGAAGAACATCCAGTGATTTACTTGAGTAGAAAGCTGTCACCAGCAGAGACCATGGCACAAAATAAGGACCGCAATCCCCGAGTAACAAGGTGGTTCCCAGCTCTGCAGGAGTATAAATTTAAAGTAGAACACAGGGCTGGGGGAGAACATCAGAACGCGGATCCCCTCTCAAGGATACACTGACTGTTAGGAGTAAGTGTCCAGTCCTGCCGCCTGGAGTAAAGGGGGGGATGTGTAACAAGTTGAGGGGGTTAATCTGCCAAGGGAGATATATTCCTAGACGCCTATTAAGAGGTTAACATAGTGTCTTCCCTCCACACAGGTGCAGGGTGATTAAATAAGAGAAAAGCAATGCTGGGAGGGTCTGGGAGAAAGCAAGAGTGTGAAGACCGGTCTGCTGATGCCCAGACCTGATATTTACCGAGGGGTGAGAGCTAACCCCTGCAAAGGGCTGGACTGTGTACTTTATACTTGGACTTTTTTTCTTACTTGAAATGTTCCTTTCTGTTCTAAACTTTGTGTATGCTGATGAAACAAGCTACCGTTGTGTTTATCGGACTTTCCTGCTTGGAAGAGAAATACAGCTTTCTAAGTCCTGTTTAACAAGAATACTGCGCTGAGAGGGTCTCTTTGTCTAACAACATTCCCCAAACTGCTACAATACATGCACACACACACACACACACACACACACACACACATACACCCACCCACATATATGTATACATACATACGCACACACATGCATACGTACGTACGTTCGTACGTACGTACGTACGTACGTACGTACATCCACACATACATACATACATACATACATACACATACACACACCCACATACATGCATACACACATACATAAATATATACACCCACCCACATACATACATACATGCATACACATATGTACATACATACATACACACAGATCTATACACACATACATACATACATACATATGTGCACACACACTAACATACAAACATTTGCACACACTGTACATACATACACACATACACTAACATAACGACATTCATACACATACGTACAGACACAACTACATGCATACACTTACATATATACATAAACACACATACAAATACACTCACATAAAAAGTACACATACATACAAAACACACACTTATACACATACATACATACATAGATACATACATGCCCTCGCAGGCAGGGTCCTCTCTCCTTCTGTAACATTCTGTCATTTGGTAAGCTCATGTTTATTGTACTTGTTGGTTTTATTGTCTAATGTTTTATACTTAAACCCTTTTTTTTTATATGTACAGCACCCTGGAATTATCAGCGCTTTAAAATAATAAATAATATTAATAAAATAACACTAATAATCAAAATATACAACGTTCTTGACTTGTTAGTACAGAACCATCTTATTTGAGAGGGTCGGCAGCTGGTACCCCCATATCCAAATAATGAGCTAGACTGAGTTGAAATTTTAGTGTAGACATATAATGTAGAGATTGAGAGCACTTCAGGAGCTATACATGAGTGGTTACGGCTGGCCAGGCCATTATACTACTACCAGTACTACCAGTACTGCCACATGGGGCCCGACTGCAATGTTTAATATAAAGAGGCCTGCTGTCTTCCGAACACCGCCTGCTGCAAACCAGATCGAATAGGGCTCATATAGTTTTACCTAAATCAAAAGAACAGGCCCATAACATAATGTGTCCTGTGCCTTTAACCAAGGTAAAACTATATGGGCCCCTGAGAACAGCCAGTGCCTGCCCTCATCTTCTCTTGGATCCTCCTGTCGCCTCTTCTCTCCTCCTCACAGTGACGCGGAGTGCATCTGAACCTCTGGGAGAGGGTGGAGCTCCTCTTGTGGCGTGCGGCAGCAGCAGGAGACCAGAGTGCCCGCCGGTGTCAGCACCAGCCCTGCGCAGCAGTGCCAGTTAAGCCAGGATGTGACAGGAAGGAAGACTGTGCTTGTCTGTCACTTTGTGCGCCCTGCCTTTCCACAGAGTCTCTGTCAACTTTCCCCCACAGAATACCTACCACCTTCTGTGCACCTCTACCCCCCACAGAGCCAATTTCACCTTCTGTTTCACCACCCCCTCAAAGAGCCCCTGCCACATTTTGTGTCCCCTGTCCCCAATAGACCACCGGCCATCTTCTATCCCACTGTCCATTGCCATCCACAGTACCCCTACTACCTTCTTTGTCCCATCCTCTAACCCTTACCACCTTCTCTTCTCCCAGTCCCATGCTCCCCACAGTACCCCTACCACCTCTTATATCCCACTCCCCTAACAAATCCACTGCCATATTTTGTCTTGCATGTTACTGGCCCCCCTCACAGAGCACCTGGCACCTTTGCTAACCCCACCCCCACACAAAGCCCCTGCCACCTGCTTTTGTCCCCTCTCCCTCCAGCAGAGCCCCTGCCTCCTTATGTATTTTCTGCCCCCTCAAAGAGCCTCTGCCATTATCTCCCCCCACAAAGCCCATCCTACCTTGCATCTGACCCCTCCCTCACAGAGCCTCTGCCAACTTGTGTCTTCCCCTATCCACCGCACCCCCTTCCATAATGGGGGGGGGGTCCAGACTCTATGGAAGTTTGGGACAAGAAATTGCTGGTGGCAGCCCTGTGACTGGCATTACACTGGAAGCCCACCGGTAACATATTATATAAATGTAGAAAGTGTTGTA
Organism: Rhinoderma darwinii; assembly: GCF_050947455.1. Taxonomy (NCBI): domain Eukaryota; kingdom Metazoa; phylum Chordata; class Amphibia; order Anura; family Rhinodermatidae; genus Rhinoderma; species Rhinoderma darwinii. The sequence continues at coordinate 13,385,921 of NC_134687.1, read as the reverse complement.
ACGTCGTATCGTGCACATGGCACCATCTCCAGAGGATCTTTGGTATGGGATTCTCATCGTAAAATTGTAACAAAATAGATGTGTTATTTCCTGAATTTTTTTTTAATTCTTAACAATTTTCAGTGATGGAAGTTTTGGTGTTTGAATGTTCTATAGAAAAGAATGGACGTCCAAGATCATGGACTACATGGAGGACTAGTCAGAAGATCACTTTTGGTGGCTCTCCTTTTTTAGCTGTTCTGACCTGGATCAACTCAACATAGTACTCGAGAGATAATTATCAAATGACATTGCTGTCCTTTGCTATCTAATATCAAAGAACTTTCAGTGATGGGGGCTTTGGGTTTAAGTGTTTGATGGTTTTTGAAAATGATGGACATCCAAAATCTGGACTCAATGGATGATTAAGTAGATCACTTTTGGTCGGCTTTCTCCTTTTAAATGTTCTGACCTGGATAATCTCAGAATAGTACTCCAGAGATAATTCTAAAGTGACACTGCTGTTCCTTGTTAACTATCTAGGTTTGAGTGTTCTATAGTTTTATCAAACAATCAACGTCGAAGATCATGGGCTCCATGGATGAATAGGTGGATCACTTTTGTGGGCTTTCCAATCTCAACATTTTACTCCAAAGATAATTATCAAGGGACATTGCTGTCCTTTATTAAAGGGTATCCAAACTTTCCAAAAACTTTTGACATGTCATAGTGACATGTCAGAAGTTTTGATGAGGGGTCAGAGCATTGAGATACCAACTGATCGCTAAAACAAAACATGTAGACTTTACCGCTCAAACGGAGCTAAAGAAACAGTCCAAAGTATTCTCAGAGGACACCTGTTTCCACAGCCTTTATGTAATAGACAATCCACAGTCCCACTTGTGTGTTCTCGACTGTTCTAAACCCTGTTGTTCCACAGACGAAGTATTGGTCTCCCGACACCTATTCCCCGGACAGGACGAGAACCTGTATCTTTAGGTGTAAAAATAAAGATATAGTATAACACCTTCGGGTTTGTTTCTGATCGGTAACGAAAAGCCGAGGGAGTGGTCTACGAACTTATAGACTTTCTATTGAGCCTGTACACCAATTATAGGAAATCCGAACATAAACGAAGTGGCACAGCGCTCATCCGAGCTGTGGACGTCCAAAACCATGTACTCCACTGATGATGTCAGAAGATTACTTTTTGGAGGCTTTTTGCTTTTAGGTGTTCTGACCTGGATCATATCGACAAGGTACTCCAGAGATGATTATCAAGGGACATTACTGTCCCTTGTACTACGTCTGGGCATCTTCTCGGTCTTTTTCAGAGTATATTGGTTTACTTTTGCAGCCATTGTTGGAATATTGACACAGTATGGTTGTTACTATACAGGTAATGTTTTTCTTTTTTACCTACACAATGTGTTTGTTGGTTTCTCGGGGGTGCGATCTTCAGTAGCCAGGGCTTTGCCATCCTATGCCCATTTTTCCATTGTTTTTACTGATCGTATTTCAGTCCTTTATTGTTTGCTGTTTTATGTATTAATAATTTATACTACTTTGGGCATTTGCATTTCTTATGGTCTATTTCAAGTTCTATATTATGCCCATTTACCCTTTTGATGAGTTTTTTGTTGTTTTTTTGCAGGGTTTTATTTCCAAATTGGTCTATAGAAAATGAGAGATGGAATTTGATTGGTTGTGATGGGCAACTCGTCCACTTACTTTGCACTGCTTTTTGATAAATCTCCCGCATCGTGTTCACTGCTCGTTCATTCTCAGACCATACCTACATCCTTAACTTTTCTCTGATCACATTTTATTGCAAAACACACAAATAAATTCTGAACCTAAAATAATTTCTTCTGCATGTGGCCTTTTACTTTGGTGTTTCTTGCAATGTTCTTCCAGTGCAATAGATTTTCACGAGAATTTTTCCCCCAAGCCAAAGATCACCTTTGAAATGTATGATATTTGTCAGCTCCGGTCCGGGTTTATTTAATCTTCTGTACATTGCTTTGATCAATGTTACCAACCAAACGGCTATTTATGTAATATTTATTTTGTTTGCTATGTGGATTTAATTAATATTTGGGGAGGGGAGAGTTGGTAATGGATGGAACATTTGGCTATTTCACTGTTCAATTATTTATGTTGTAGAAGAAGCATGTATAAAGTAAATGGAGTACGCTTTTGATATAAATAACAAGGCTGAAAAATGAAGAAAAATAATCCTGCTTTAAAAATGTGGGAAAGAGGCAATTATTCACAGTCAATGGTTCTAAGTAACTAATATATATCCATGTGTTGTTTCCTACAAATTAAAAAAATATTTTTACAGTATATTGTGCTCATATTGTGGATTTTAAGCTTTCACTTTGTTAAAATGTTCTCTGAAAGTGGAAGCTCTGTTACTGCAACCAGTTTGGTGCTGACTGAATGCTGAGTCTAGGGGACCCTCCTGTTTTTCACCATTAAAAAGGTTGCCCGATCCCTAAAACTTTATGCCGTATCCTCAGGATACGCCATGAATATCTGATCGGTCAGATTGACTGCAGGGTGCCCCGCCAATCAACTGTTTTGAAGGGAACGCAGCGCTCGTACGAGTGAAGATTCCCCTTCATTCCTTATCTTTTCATACTGTGTATTGATGACACACTTGTAGCGGTGGTCGACAGTACTACTGTAACGGTCGCAATTGCGGACCGCAGATCCTTCTTATCCTGCCGACGTCTCCCTACATGGAGACTCTAGCACATGTGGCCGTCCTGCCCAGCAGTGACCACTAGGGTTCACGCACGAGCTCATTCCCGGCCTTAAAGGTCCAGCGCGCGCACATGTAAAGAATTAACTGATTACTTCCAGATCACCCTGGACTATCAAAAGAGCCCCTGCCCTTTCACTCATTGCCTAAGCATTGTTTGTGTTCCTCTGTTAATCTTGCAAATCGTCCCTTAGTCGTATCCTGTTCCCAGTGTTCCCGTGCCCTGCTACCTGTATCCTGTGAAGTATTTGTTCCTGTGTCCTCTCTAGTGCTGGAGTCGTATTGTGCCGTCTGGTGCATCTGCTGTCTTACACCACGTCTGGTGTCATCTACCATCTGTGCCTAAGCCGCTGCTACTGTCTGGACTACTACAGGTACCCTTGTGCTTCGACTTTGCATTGACATGGCACGCTGTTGTTTGGCCAGCTGCTACTCCGCTACGGCTGTGCAGCTTTAGTGGGTCCACATACCCACAGATCGTGACAACTACAGCCTTCTCCCATTGAAATGAACGGGAGAAGGCCGTAATACTGTGAACCAGCACTACAAGCGTGTCGGCGATTCACAGAACGAGTATATACGAGTGCTGAGGCCCTTTCAAAACAGCTGATCGGCAGGGGACCCGGGAGTTGGACCCCAACCGATCAGATATTGATGGCCTATCCTGAGGATAGGTCATCAATTTTTAGGGACCGGACAACGCCTTTAACTCCCTCACTTTCTCCGTTACATCACCAGGTCGCAACTTTGGAGTAGTCACTGATTGGTGGCAATAAAGGATGTGGTAATAGACAGAGATATATGGGTCATCAGGCAGCCAATGGTTTAGTACAAGGAAGGTGGTTAGAGCCATGCAGAAGTACCAGCGAGGATAAGTACCAGCGAGGATCCAAATCACAACCAATAGACAAAGCAGAGGGTAATATTTGGGAGGTATCAAGTGTTAGGCCGAAGGAGCGTGCCAGGATGAACCAGGAAACGGGTGATACACAGAATGCTATGGGTAAATGCAATGTAAATTTAGATGGGGTTCAAGCAAGGTCAGTAGGGCCAGGAGAGAATCAAATAGGACATCTATGGTGACATCATCAGGGTGCACTCGTTACCATGCCTAATCTATGATTGCTTCTCACTATGGGGGCACAGGTCTGTGGTCCTTCCAAGTCTGTATTTGTGTATTTGGTCATTTCTGTCACAGATGTTGTTTCCCACAAGCATCTCTGCTCCCATTTTAGGTCACTCTTTCCAGACATTCTGGTTCATGGTTTGTCCGTTGTATAATTCTTGGACCTGCTCCTATTATTTGTTGTGCCTGTTCTCTATTGTCTTTTTGGTCTATAGCTCCATTGTTCTTCCAGTTCTGATGGCTTTGTTCATGTTTCTGAGTCCTAATTCTGTTTTTGTTTTATGGTATCCTGTTCCTGATCTTTGGCTTCTGGTCTTGTTCCTTCACAACTCGCCCTTGACCTTGGATTGTTTCCATGATCCTTTCATTGTTGCTCGAGCTTTGGCTTTTGGTCTAACTATACTTGTCTTGTTTCTTCGAACATGACCTCGCTTTGTTCTTAACCTTGCTCCTCTCTTTTACCAGGTATTGAAGATGACAACTAATTTCATCGTTTTAACCCCTTCGGGACGAAGCCATTTTTTGATTTTTCATTTTCGTTTTTCACTCCCCGCATTCCAAGAGCCATAACTTTTTTATTTTTCCATTCATAGAGCGGTGTGAGCACTTATTTTTTGCGGGAGGAGTTGTAGTTTATTTTGGTACCATTTATAGTTCCATATAATGTACTGGGAAACTGAAAAAATTTATTTGCGGGCTGAAAATGGAAAAAACTGTGATTCCTCAATAGTTTTTTGGGTTTCATTTTTACGGCTTTCACCGTGTGGTAAAAATGACAACTTATCTTTATTCTGTGGCTTAATACAATTACGGTGATACCAAATTTATATAGATATTTTTTTTGTTTTTACTACTGTTATTGATAATAAATTCTCGGTTAAAAAAAATTTTTTAAAAGTTTTGTGTCGCCATATTCTGAGAGCCAGGACTTTTTAATTTTTTCAGCGATGCGAGGGCTTTTTTTTTTTGCCAGACAAGCCGTAGTTTTTATTGGTACCATTTTTTGGTACGTAGAACTTTTCGATCACTTTTTATAAAAAATTTTTTAAGGCTAATTCGACCAAAAAACAGCGATTTTGGCGTTTTACATATTTATTTTTTTACGGCGTTCACCGTGCGCATTAAATAATGCTATATTGTAATAGTTCAGACTTTTACGGACGCAGCGGTACCAATTTTGTTTACTTTTATTTTTTTACATTACTTTAGGGGGAAAATTTGAAAAGGTTTTTTTTTTTTACTTTTAAAATATGTTTTTTTTTCACTACTAAAACCTTTTTTTCCCTTTTTTTCACACAATTAATTAGCCCCCCCCCCCCTAGGGGACTTGAACCAGCGATCGTTAGATCGCTGGTACAATATACTGCAATACTAACGTATTGCAGTATATCGCAACATTTGAGGGGTTAAACAGCCAGGAGAAGCGCGATTGCTGCTCCCGGCTGTTTGTCCCGGGTGTCCTCTGTCAAATACAGTTGACACCCACAGCATATGGCGCACGCTTAGTGTGTGAGCACGCTCAAAACATCACCCTCCGCACCCGGACGTAATGGTTAATTGACCAAAACATTTTTCGTGATAGAAGTGAGGCTTTTTAGGTTTTTAAGTTACATCGGTCTCCCTGGTGTTCTTATCCCCTACTGGCTCACTTTTTGCATTTCCTGTCAATTTTCTTCGACCTGTGGCCTGAGCCAGTACTATTTCCAGCAGCACTTGAGGTTGAGATTAACGAGCGAGTAGAGATGAGATTTTTACCAACATGCAAATTTCCTATAAGGGAGCCATATTTCCTGCACAATAGAAGCTGAAATATTTAAATGAATACTCCAGTTTATAAACCCCATTCCATACACCCTGTTAGGGAATTCTGAGTTTAGAAAGGGGGATCCTCTGTTCAGTATCCTCATCTCTTGGAAAGCGGTTACAAAAACAACATCTCGCTCTGGAGGACCTGTCTTGTCTTGATTAACCCAGGCAACCCATTGATTATAATGGAAACTGTGTAATGCTTTATATGACCAGTGATGGTGCTATAGGGAAATTGAACACTTACTACCAGCTTTCAACAAAGATAACAGCTGATCGCTGGGGGTCCCAGCGGGGGGACAGTTTGTGATCTACTTGTTGTCAAGGGAGCCTTGTAACATGAATGTATTGCCCAAGCGGACAACCCCTACAATAAATGACATAATCTACATTCTACCCAGAGCTTTGCTGAAAGTGTAACCGATAAGGAAGCATGCAGAAAGAAAACCAAGCAACCAAGAGAGGGAGATCCCAGGGTGAGAGACAGGTCTAGGGGTTTGGGCAAAACTCAGATTTGGGCTAATGTCTGCCATTAGCAATATATTTGTTCAGTTTCTCCTTGCCAGTCTCAATGTATTGTTGTCTCTAAATTTATTTGTGAAAAGAAATGCTTGAACAAAACTACAGAATTTGGATGGTTTACGTATTATCTCCAGGACTGTCTGGTTTATGATGAGAATAGGTACATTACCCGCCTATAACATTCTCCTGTACCATAGAACTTTCCAGGTACTTAGCTGGTCCAGGGTTTTCAAAATGACTAACAAATATCAGCAACACAAGATGTACCATCTTAAATCAAATAAAAAGTTGAGGACGAGACCAAAAGTTAATGGCAGGAAGCAGTGACCACCTACTTTTATGTATAAACTTAAATATCCGACCTGATGGACCTGATTTACACCAACTTGCCTCCCAATCCCTAGAAAAGCAGTACTGGACCTGTTCCTATTCTCATCACCCTCTTTCTCCTGATTGTATTCCAAGATCTGGAGCACTATTGAGCTGTTTAGGCCTGTAACCCACAGTCATCACATGGGGGAGACAAATAACTGTTCATCTGTAACCTACAGAAGAGGGCACTGTAATTGGAGAAGCTGTTTCCAGTCAGTGCATGTGTGTGGAGAACTGTTCCAGAGGTGGCCAGTGTGAGCTGTCTGCAGAGAATCTGTGAGCAGAGGAGCAGGCCAGTGAGTACCCTGAGAGGTGGAGCTGTGGACACAGCCCCCTGTATATAGTGACATACAGCCCCCCCATAGATAGTGCCACACAGCCCCACCATAAATTGTGCCATACAGCCCCCTGTAGATTGTTTCATACATTCCCCCTGTAGATTATGCCATACAGTCCTCCTTGTAGACAGTGCTATATAGCCCCCTGTAGATATTGCGATACAGCCGCACTGTAGATAGTACCCCCACCTCCCCCTTGTAGAAAGTGCCCCCACCTCCCCCTTGTAGATAGTGCCATAAAGCCCCCCATCTCCCCCTTGTAGATAGTGCCATACAGCCCCCCACCTCCCCCTTGTAGACAGTGCCCCCCAAACAAATAAAACAAAAAAATTGTACTCAACTAGGCCCTGTTCTCAAAAGAAAAGGAGCTGCTTGACAACGCCGACGGGACCCTTGCATAGATCGGCGTGATCCACTGTCGTCATCAAGCCGACCTGCACAGGGATCCTGTCCCTGCGCCTGATAGGCTGCAGGCCGTACGTGGCCTGTAGAATAGTAAATAGCAGAGCAGGCAGATAGCTTCCTGCTCTGCCATAGTGTTCAACAGTACCTGCATCCTAAGGACGCATGTACTGTTGAATGTGGCGTCGCTACCGCTATAGCAGCCAAATCGGCTGCTAACGGCGCCACCGCGCTTGGGTGAGCTGTGCCGGCGGGTGGCATGGGCCCTCTCATGCCGTGGGCCCCCTAGCAGCCATATCGGCAGTTATGCCACTGGCAACTTGTTTTGTTTTTGAGGAGTGTGTACCATTTTGTTCTAGTCAGAGACCTGATTTGGGTTTATGTATGCATTGTAATTGATGTTATATGTAATTGTGCCTTTAAATGCCTGGGCTAAACAATCTAAGGCTGGAGCGGGAGTGAATGGTTTTCCCTATTTCTTTCATAGTATGCGCTGACGATTGTTCTGGAAGGAGGGCGGAGCTAAGCTTATATAAGTACACCCCCTCCCTGTCTAGTGCCAGTTGAGAGTTTGAGAATAGTTCAGCATGGAAATGGCTCTGGATGTTCTGTACCCTCAGGAGCTCAGAGGAGAAATTGACCCTGGGTCTCACAGCCACCACTGGGTCATAGGCTTCCGGCCTGGCTCAGCAACTTTTTGCAGCTTATATGATACATTTTGGGAAAAATTTGCACCTTGCAGATAGGAACTGCAGAGAATACCAGATATTTGTGCACCCCTCAGTAGGGATTTGCATACCGGGGTAAGCGCTATTAGAGCAATTGCATTAGAGGAACAGCTGCTACATTCAAGAGAAAACTTACGATTTTGGGAAACCTTGCTTCAGCTCCAGAACAACGAGCCCATTGTTGGATCACTGTTTTGTAAGAACTGCGCACCTCCATCTTGGAAGTTTTCTGGTCTTTGTTGAGAAGTAAAGAAACTGTGAGATTATTTGTTCAACTTTATTACAGTCTCCTGCCGATAATTTTCACTACACCATTAAGTGCACCCCACCTTCCACCAGTCAGGAGACATTTACACAGGACGTGCACCGGGGGAACAACTACCACCATCATCTACATGCAACCCCCTTATCACTGTACCACTGAATTGCACCACTGTCCCCTTCCAGTGAATAGGACATTGGTGCAATACCTTACACGGCCACTACAAATGTAATGGCGCTTGTAAGTACGAACGGAGAGAAGAACCATGTAAACAATGAAGAGCGTCAAAACCCTTTCAGACAGCTGATCAGGGGGTACCGACAGTCAGAACCCCACTGATCTAACATTGATGGACTATCCTAAAGATAGACAATAAAGTTGAACCCTTTGCCTCCACAGCCATTTTTCGGATTTTTACTTTGTTTTTTCCTCCCCACCTTCCAAAAGCCATAACTTTTTTTTTTTCCGTCTATATAGCTTGTTTTTTGTGGGGCAAGCTGTAGTTTTCACATCACCATGTATTATACCATGTAATGTACTGGAAAACATTTATTTGTGGGGTGAAATTGGAAAAAAACAGCAATTCCTCCATGTTTTGATGGGCTTTGTTTTTACGGGGCTCACCGTACGGTAAAAATGACATGTTATTTTTATTCCGCGGGTCAATACGATTACGGCGGTTTGAAATTTATATATATTTTTTAATGTTTTACTGACTGTTAAAAATTAAATTTCTTCTGTTATACCACATTCGGAGAGCTATAACTTTTTTACTTTTCCATCGATGGAGCGGTGTGAGGGCTTATTTTTTACGGGACGAGTATTGCTACCATTTTAGGGTACAGGAGACTTTTTGATCACTTTTTATTTTATTTGAAAACTGAACTGGTTATCTGCCCTGAATTGCACTGTCTCCCTGATTCCAGCGCTGTTTTTCTTTTTTCACTCGGCCCACGTCGTCCCGTCACCGTTCCAGAGATATGACCCACTGTTGTGTTGGCTCACTATATGCTAATTTACTGTAGTTAGCCAACAGGGAGTGAACTACTCTAAAGCTGCCCCGCGCTGATTGGTCAGCATCAGAGGCAGGGAAGCTAGCCCCGCCCCGTTAGCTAACTACAGCAAATTAGCATATGAGGAGCCAACACAACATTGGACCATATCTCTGGAACGGGGGGATCCAGGAAAAAAAGAAAAACAGCTCTGGAATCAGGGAGACAGCGCTATTCAGGTCAGTTAACTAGTGCAACCTAGGGACAGGTCTTCTTTAACTGTATTTAACTGTTTTATTACTCCCCATAGGGGACTTGTACCAGTGGTAGTTGGACCTCTTACATGATATACTTCAATACTAATGTATTGCAGTATATTTTTATACTGATAACGGCTTAGATGCCACGGTCGCGATTGACTGCGGCATCTAAGGGGTTAAACTAGTGGGATCCCGCTCGAGCAGGATCCAGTCTGTTACACTGAAGCATCGGCTGTTACATACACCCGACACACTCGTTCTATGGAGCGTAATAAACTTGCTCCATACTCCCGAGCTCCGCTGTATATATACGGCGGATGTCGGAAAGGTGTAATAACCCGGATAACCCCTTTAAGAATACTCGGAATAGCTATGGCTCCCCCTATTATTTCCAGAGGACTGAGATCCTACATCACTGATCCACTATATCATATATTCAGTATACATATAGTGTTCTCCATCATCAGCTCAGTCTTGGTAGTTTTCACTTCTGATCCTACTAATAAAACTTCATTCAAAAGCAAACAAAATGAACACTACGCAACCATATAACCTTTGATATATTAGAAAAAAGAGGTTTATGGTCTCCATAGGCATCTCCAGTACTGAAACCTGAGAGATGGAATATGTAGTATTATGTATTTTATGAGACCAGCATAAACCTGAATTTACAAGCTTTTGGGCCACAATTTTTCATCAAGCCTATGAGGTCTGAAATCCTATAAATTCAATTTTATGCTCAGATAATAAATTGTATGACATCACCTTTTCAAGCGGCTATCAGGCTGAAGTATACATAAATATACACAGCTAACACATCGGCATCCTATACTCTCCCATACATCTGCAGTAATGGATTTTATATACTGTAAGAACCCAATAGTGTTCAAAGCCCCATCGATCATTCCCGAAATGTATCTGTAAGCCTCTTTTCTTTAGTAGCTTTCAGCCTCCATGACTGTATTTTTTGGAATGAAACTAATTATATGTTTGGTTCCCCACAATATAGATGTAGCAGATGTAATTTTCAACAATGATCCAAGATTTGTATTAGAGTTACTGATACACCCAGTGGGGTAGCTATGTTTGTGGTGATGAGGTTGCAATTTAAACATACGTCGTCAACAATTTTGGGCCCATCGCCCACCTAAGACAACAAGTTTATAGAAAGGGTTTGGCACTAAGCCCGGATGGCTCCAGCACCCATACGTGGTGTTCTCTATCCAGTTTGGCCGGCTACGCTACGTTACCATTGGCACTAGTTGTCACTGATGATATCATACAGCTGTAAGCCCCGATTTTCTTGGCACTCATTGCCGGAACGTCTTTGTACCTACTGCCTGCCTCTAGTATATTGCACTCAAGGACATTTTTTGTCTGACCGATTGATCCGCTCCTAATTTTAGGATCTACAACCTGAGAAGTGCCCTAAAGGTAAGAGCATACTTCCAGAGGGTGAAGACATGGGCTCTCTTACACTTCAGAACCCAGGTTAGCCTACGACAATTTGATCATGGTATTGAGGGTGTAACGTCTATGGCCGGGGGCCATCGTTCAGACTTGCCCTATGACGGCCCCGGCCATGGACATCTGTCTTCCCGGCGTCCCGGCCATGGACATCTGTCTTCCCGGCGTCAGCACCCTCCAGGGAGACGCCGGCACGCACTATCGGGTCCTCGGACTGTTTCCCGCAGGGCGTGCACGCCCGCGCGTGCACAGCCTTAAAGGGCCAGTACGCGTCCAACTGTCATCCATCAATAATTAGCCCAAATGGCTGCTGGACTATAATAAGGGACTCTGCCCACTTGATCCTTGCCTGAGCATTGTTGTATACCTAAGTTTGTCTTGCAAATGGTCTCCCAGTGTTTTCCAGTTCCCAGTGTTACCCGTTCCTGCTGCCTGTACCCTGTATCCCGTGCTATCGTATCTACAAGTGAAAGTCAAGTCGTGCCTTCCCACTGCATCCGCGGCGTCACCTGCTGTGAAAGTCAAGTCGTGCCTTCCCGCTGCATCCGCGGTGTCACCTGCTGTGAAAGTCAAGTCGTGCCTTCCCGCTGCATCCGCGGCATCACCTGCTGTGAAAGTCAAGTCGTGCCTTCCCGCTGCATCCGCGGCATCACCTGCTGTGAAAGTCAAGTTGTGCTTCCGCTACTGTCTACATTGCCTCAGGTACCCGTTCCGGACTATAGACATTGTTTTGTACCTTGTTGGCCAGCTGCTGCCCCATTACGCGGTATGGTCCAGTGGGTCCACACCTCGCGTCGTGACAGAGGGTACAAAACGTGTCTCCGTAATAGTGGTGCAATGGGGCAAAAACTTCATGTTGGATAATGTCGTCATTCTCACTATAGAAATATATATTTTACAATATATTTAATTTCTATATAAGAAGTCACATGCCACCCTATCTATGATGACATCACTAGCAGTTAGGTGAAGGGGCCAGTTATTGCTTTTGCACTGATGTCCAGAGTAATTATCTGAATAAACCTAATACATTATCTTAGATATCATAAGGCACAAACAATACAGCGCCGAAGAGTTTATAGAACAAGTTCACCCCTGCTACATCTATAAAATCATCTGTGCTCCTTTACAGTCACCAGCAATATTACAAACACATGATGGTGTCTATGCATCAAGACCCACTCTCCTGGGATACTGCGTGTCTATGAAATATGGACCCTGAAACCTTTTTAATTTTTTTGGGCTGTCACATGCAGTATTATAAAATGCCTGTGGGTAGACTGGCACTAGTAAGTCACAGTGACGGAATAGCATTTCTCTCTAAATCACTAAACAATCGCCAGTAAATAAAGTCCCACAGTCGTCCTCTTCTCTCAAGGTGTGAAAAAAATAATTTCAGAATTTCTTAGCTATGACTGTTTTTGGAAAAGCTGTTTTTTTATATAAAATGGGGCCGTAGTCAACAAGCAAATTAGAACCCCCTGCTTTCCATATTAGACCATTTATTTTTTCATTTCAGCTGATATAATACCGACATAGAGTGCCAAGACAATACAACCAACATAATACTGCCATAGTGTGCCAAGACATACAACCAACATAATACTGCCATAGTGTGCCAAGACAATACAACCAACATAATACTGCCATAGTGTGCCAAGACAATACAACCAACATAATACTGCCATAGAGTGCCAAGACAATACAACCAACATAATACCGCCATAGTGTGCCAAGACAATACAACCAACATAATACTGCCATAGAGTGCCAAGACAATACAACCAACATAATACCGCCATAGTGTGCCAAGACAATACAACCAACATAATACAGCCATAGGGTGCCAAGACAATACAACCAACATAATACTGCCATAGAGTGCCAAGACAATACAACCAACATAATACCGCCATAGTGTGCCAAGACAATACAACCAACATAATACCGCCATAGTGTGCCAAGACAATACAACCAACATAATACTGCCATAGAGTGCCAAGACAATACAACCAACATAATACCGCCATAGTGTGCCAAGACAATACAACCAACATAATACTGCCATAGAGTGCCAAGACAATACAACCAACATAATACCGCCATAGTGTGCCAAGACAATACAACCAACATAATACCGCCATAGTGTGCCAAGACAATACAACCAACATAATACTGCCATAGAGTGCCAAGACAATACAACCAACATAATACCGCCATAGTGTGCCAAGACAATACAACCAACATAATACTGCCATAGAGTGCCAAGACAATACAACCAACATAATACCGCCATAGTGTGCCAAGACAATACAACCAACATAATACCGCCATAGTGTGCCAAGACAATACAACCAACATAATACCGCCATAGTGTGCCAAGACAATACAACCAACATAATACAGCCATAGTGTGCCAAGACAATACAACCAACATAATACCGCCATAGTGTGCCAGGACAATACAACCAACATAATACCGCCATAGTGTGCCAAGACAATACAACCAACATAATACCGCCATAGTGTGCCAAGACAATACAACCAACATAATACCGCCATAGTGTGCCAAGACAATACAACCAACATAATACCGCCATGGAGTGCCAAGACAATACAACCAACATAATACCGCCATAGTGTGCCAAGACAATACAACCAACATAATACCGCCATAGTGTGCCAAGACAATACAACCAACATAATACCGCCATGGAGTGCCAAGACAATACAACCAACATAATACCGCCATAGTGTGCCAAGACAATACAACCAACATAATACCGCCATAGTGTGCCAAGACAATACAACCAACATAATACCGCCATAGTGTGCCAAGACAATACAACCAACATAATACCGCCATAGTGTGCCAAGACAATACAACCAACATAATACCGCCATAGAGTGCCGGGACAATACTGTCATATACAACCAACATAATACCCCCATATAGTGCCAAAATAATATGCAGCAAATAATACTCTCAGATAATACTGCCCTATATATTATCCACATCATACTAAAATTCAGCTCACAAATAATACCACAATACATTTGTAGATAACACTGGATGGTTTTAGGTTCCCGTACAAAGGGGCCACTAGAAAACTCCCATAGGGGTTTTACTTAATTTTTTTCCAGAGGTCGAACCTCTAGCGATCATAATGTTGTGCTATATCATAGTTATATGTCATCATATTCTAATATGGGAATACTCCTTTAAAGACTAAGGGAAGGCAGAGTGATACCCCTAGGGTAGGCTGTAACAACGGCCATATTGGTTATCTCCGAAATTCATAGACAAACAAATGTGAATTAAAATGCCTGGAAAGAATATTTAACAACTACTTCGACGTGGTCTGGCCACTGATATATTGATATTAGTCAGAAAATATAATGGGATGCTTATACATTAGTTCAGTAACTGAAAGGATTGGATGGAAAAATAAAAAATTCTAAAAAAATATCCAATGCTTTTTTTCTATTCTTGAAGCTGTGACAATGACTCAGTGGGTAACCTTTCCCAATGACGGTAGATGATGTATTTCCAGAAAGTTCGGTTTGACCTAGTATGTTATGGTTCTAATTGGGCCGTTAATCTGGCTCACATTTAACTTGGCTGATCTATAGTCTCCCTCTAATTCAAGTTTAAGCAAAACTATATTATTTATTATATATAGCAAGTGAAGCTTAAATCTCAGTTTCAACACGCTGGAATAATTCTCTCCATAGTAGCCCATTCAACAATTAACAGGATTATACCGCTCACAGTTGTACGTTTTGTAAAAGGCAAAAGCAAAGACCAAAAAAATATATATATATATTGTATTTGCACCATTTTTAATAATGCTACAAACAGAAAACTGGCAAATTTTCTCGAATTGTAGTCACAGGTGACATCTTCTCGGAATGCCCCCCTTTCCTTTTCTTTTCTTCTCTGTCCAGCTCGATCGCCGTGATGACTTCTCCTGACCACTTCAGCGTTTGCTGCTGAGACGTCTATGGCTCCATGCTTCTGCAGCTATCCCCGAGCCTCTGAGACAATACAAATAAATTTAGACCCCACACGAGGACCATAAATTAATTCTAACCCCAGACCAGACCCCAATATAAGTTATATAAAATAAATAATAGTGTACCACACAGTAAGGGTCAGTTCACAAGTTGCATAAATACTGTGAACGGAATTTGTTGTGGAAAATCCACAGCAAATACAGTAGCAGCAAAGTTAAAAGATAAAACAAATTTCATCCACCCACTGCGGAAAATCCTCTCAGAAATTGACCTGCGGTGCAGAGTTTTATTCCGCAGCATTTGTCAACTGCTTATTTGTTGCGGGTTTTCCCCATTGAACTCAATGGAGAGGTAAAATCTGCAACAAATAGCAGTTGTCGCACTTATTGCAGCAGGTTCACAGCGATTCCACCGCAAAAAAACGCAACTCTGAAAAAAAAATTCTTATACCTACCCAGTCTGTGTTCTTCCCTCCAGCGTGGCCTCCTGGGATGACATTCCGGGCCGGCCTTAGGATAGATGGCGCCCCATGCGAAATTATCTTTTGGTGCCCCACCGCATCATAAAAAAATATGCCCCATAAAAAAAGTATAATGCCCCCCACAGTATAATGCCCTATATAGTGCCCCCACACAGTATAATGCCCCTTTAGTGCCCCATACAGTATAATAATATTTAATAATATAATATATTATAACCCCTTCAAAGACACAGTAAAATGACCATCAGCCCGCCACTCACAGTAAAATGACCATCAGCCCGCCACTCACAGTAAAATGACCATCAGCCCCCCACTCACAGTAAAATGACCATCAGCCCCCCCTCACAGTAAAATGACCATCAGCCCCCCACTCACAGTAAAATGACCATCAGCCCCCCCTCACAGTAAAATGACCATCAGCCCGCCACTCACAGTAAAATGACCATCAGCCCGCCACTCACAGTAAAATGACCATCAGCCCGCCACTCACAGTAAAATGACCATCAGCCCCCCACCCACAGTAAAATGACCATCAGCCCGCCACTCACAGTAAAATGACCATCAGCCCGCCACTCACAGTAAAATGACCATCAGCTCGCCACTCACAGTAAAATGACCATCAGCCCGCCACGCACAGTAAAATGACCATCAGCCCAGCACTCACAGTAAAACGACCATCAGCCCGCCACTCGCAGTAAAATGACCATCAGCCCCCCACTCACAGTAAAATGACCATCAGCCCCCCCTCACAGTAAAATGACCATCAGCCCGCCACTCACAGATTCCCCCTGTAGATAGTGCCACACAGCCCCCTGTATGTAGTGCCACACAGCCCCCTGTATGTAGTGCCACACAACTCCCTGTATGTAGTGCCACACAGTCACATGTACGTAGTGCCACACAGCCCCCTGTATGTAGTGCCACACAGCCCCCTGTAGCTTTCAA
Organism: Rhinoderma darwinii; assembly: GCF_050947455.1. Taxonomy (NCBI): domain Eukaryota; kingdom Metazoa; phylum Chordata; class Amphibia; order Anura; family Rhinodermatidae; genus Rhinoderma; species Rhinoderma darwinii. The sequence continues at coordinate 13,369,454 of NC_134687.1, read as the reverse complement.
AATAGTTTTTATTAAAAAATATTTTTACTTTTTGAGATACAGCTGCTCTGTATTTTCTATACAGTGCAGGTGTATGTAGGGCTATTTACTGAATCTGTCAGTCCAGCGGACTTGACGGTTTCAGTGTGAGCAGGGCCTGCGTTTCTCTGACAACGGAGGATCCAACTGTAATCGATCACATCTAAGTTCATAACTTAAGGCACACAAGTAAATGGCGACAGCACACTGCGAACACTAATGTCACCTAAGCCACTAAATATAAATAAATATGCATCACTGCTAAATCTACTTACAATAGGGAGGTTCTTATCGCACATTTTGATCAAATTGTGTGAGCCCACCTGCCATGACAAGGCTTCCTCTAAGAGGTGGACAGATGTGATAGATTACAGGTGGACACGCAGGACCCGCTGTCACTGAACCCGTCTTTTGCAACAGCTCTCTACTCTAGTTGTCTGGTTTCAGCTCCTGAAGAAGATGTAATCCTAAGGGTATGTTCACACACACTAATTACGGACGTAAATCGGGCGTTTTTGCCCCGAATTACGTCAGAAAATTACGTAAATGACGGCGCGTAAATAGACGCCCGCGTTGGGGAGTAATTGGAGCTATTATTGATTGACTCCAATGAAAAGCAGCACCAATTACGTCCGTAATGGACGCGGCGTTCAAGCGCCTGCACCTGCCGTTACGGCTAAAATTACGAGGATGTTTTCTCCTGAAAACATCCCCGTAATTTCAGCCGTTACGGACGCTGCCGTGTGAACATACCCTGAGGGTATGTTCACACACACTAATTACGGACGTAAATCGGGCGTTTTTGTCCCGAATTACGTCAGAAAAATGCGCCTCGATAGCGTTGACAAACATCTGCCCATTGAAAGCAATGGGCTGACGTTTGTCTGTTCACACGAGGCGTATATTTACGCGCCGCTGTCAAATGACGGCGCGTAAATAGACGCCCGCGTCAAAGAAGTGACCTGTCACTTCTTGGGGCATAATTGGAGCCGTTATTCATTGACTCCAATGAAAAGCAGCGCCAATTACGTCCGTAATGGACGCGGCGTTCAAGCGCCTGCACATGCCGTTACGGCTGAAATTACGGGGATGTTTCCTCCTGAAAACATCCCCGTAATTTCAGCCGTTACGGACGCTGTCGTGTGAACATACCCTTAGGGTATGTGCACACGTAGTGACCAAAAACGTTTGAAAATACGGAGCTGTTTTCAAGGGAAAACAGCCCCTGATTTTCAGACGTTTTTTGAGCAACTCGCGTTTTTCGCTGCGTTTTTTGCGGCGTTTTTGCTGCATTTTTTACGTCCGTTTTTGGAGCTGTTTTCATTGGAGTCTATGAGAAAACGGCTCCAAAAACGTCCAAAGAAGTGTCCTGCACTTTTTTGCCGAGGCAGTCATTTTACGCGTCGTTGTTTGACAGCTGTCAAACGACGACGCGTAAATAACAGGTCGTCTGCACAGTACGTCGGCAAACCCATTCAAATGAATGGGCAGATGTTTGCCGACGTATTGTAGCCCTATTTTCAGGCGTAAAACGAGGCATAATACGCCTCGTTTACGCCTGAAAATAGGTCGTGTGAACCCAGCCTTATGGTTTACAATGCAGATGTTTTTGTAGGATACTGGCTCATGGGGGTGTCCCAAGTGGGTGACCACCTCTATGATGTCCATAACCCCTTAGAATGCATATGAAGAGGGTTTGTCCTGATGAGACACTTTGGAGGGGTTTTCCCACTACAGGAGGCGATGGCACATTGCTGGGATACGCCATCACTTTCTGATCAGTGGGTATCTAACTGCTCTTTGGATGGATATTCCCTGCACAGCAATGCTCCCCGCCCCCCGATGTGGAGGAAATGGATGTGATGTCCCGGGATAAACTAGCATATTGCCATTTTATACACTTTATTTGTACTGCAACATTATTTTAACCATTGTTTCCAACATATTGGTATTGACATATGATTAGCCCCTTGAAGTCCAAGGCATTTTTAGTTTTTTCGTTTTTCACTCCTCACCTTCCAACAACCATAACTTTTTTATTTTTCCGTTGATGGAGTTATGTGAAGGCTTTTTTTTTATTATTGTTGGAGGAGTTGTAGTTTCTACTGACACTATTTAAAGTACCATTTAATGTCCTGGGAAACAAAAAATATATATATATTAGTGGGGGGCGGTAATGGAAGAAACTGTGATTTCTCCATTGTTTTTGGGTTTAGTTTTATGACTTTCACCGTGCAGTAAAAGCAAGAACTTTTTTCTGTGGCAATACCAAATTTATATGTTTTTTTTTACTGTCTTACTACTTGTACAATGAAAAACATATTTGTTAAAAAAAATAATTGCTTTGTGTCGCCACATTCTGAGAGCCATAATTTTTTCATTTTTCCGTAGATTTAAGGGCTTATTTTTTGCGGGATGAGTTGTCGTTTTTTTGGGGGTGCATACGACTTTTTGATCACTTTTTATTTTAAAAAATGTCAGTGCTAAGGTGACCAAAAAAACTGCGATTCTGACTCTTTTTTTACGGTGTTCACCGTGCCGGTTTAATAATGTCATATTGTAATAGTTCGTACTTTTACGGACGTGGTTATACACTGCCGTCATGGTGCGTCAAAGAGTTAAAAGCTAATATGCATCAGTAATTGTAAAATTTATCTTATACAGTATAGAACCCGATCAGCCAGAAAACTAAAACCACCTGCCTAATATTGTGTTGGTCCCCCTCATGCCGCAAGAACAGCCCTGACCCACTGGGGCATGGACCTCTGCAGGTGACCTGTGGTATCGGTATCTGTTGGTGTCTGCAACAATGTTTAGGTAGGTGGTACGTGTCACATCCAAATAAATACCAAAACTGCCTCCGTCGGCTTGTCTTCTTCCCATAATGCATACTGGTGCCATCTCTTCTCCAGGTAAATGACGCACGCGCACCCGGCCGTCCACATGATGTAAAAGAAAACGTGATTCATCAGACCAGGCTGCTTCTTCCATTGCTCCATGATCCAGTTCTGATGCTCGCGTGCCCGTTGTAGGTGCTTTCGTCAGTGGAGAGGGCTCAGCTACGCAGCCCTATATACAGCAAGCAGCGATTTTCCCATGCATGTTCTGACACCTTTCTATCATAACCAGCAGTAACATTTTCAGCAATTTGTGCTCTAGTAGTTCTTTTGTGGGTCCGGGCCAGATGGTGTAGCCTCCACTCCCAACGTACATCAATGACCCCATGGCGCCTATGACCCTGTCGCTGGCCCACCGATTGTCCTTTCTTGGGCCACTTTTGGTAGGTACTAGCAACTGCATACCGGGAACACCCCACAACACCGGCCGTTCTGGAGATGATCTGACCCAGTCGTCTAACCATCGCAATCTGGCCCTTGTCAAAGTCACTCAGATCCCTCCACTTGACCATTTTTCCTGCTTCCAAACTTCAAGAACTGACTGATCACTTGCTGCCTAATATATCCCTCTCCTTGTCCGGCGTCATTGTAACCAGATCATCAATGTCATTCACTTCACCTGTCAGTGGTTATAATGTTATGGCTGATCGGTGTATATTTTTATATCTGTATCTTCAGAAGGATAGTAGTGATTGGTCAGTGCCATTTTTGTTTTTTTTTATATAATATTATGGCATATCCTGGTAGTTTGCCATGACCCTACAGCATGGGTATACCCTTTTAAAAAAGTGCTGTACTAAACAGTGGATATTACATTGGCTGGAAAATATTGCATTAAACAAGTTTCCCTGCATTACACGAATCAACGCTAGCCATTAATGAGAACAATAAAGCAAAGTAAAGAAGATAATAGGTTTTATTTAAGCCTGATGAGTTTAGTTCAGTATTACATTTACTCCTCCATAAACCCATAAAACGTACCAAAATCCATACGCAATTTCACTGCTCCTACACGCCGGCATTACAAATGACTGAAATACCCTGATTTATATTTAATTTCCACTTTCCGGTGCTCCTCTCCGCTAGCAAGCTCGTGAATAATGCAAATTATGATCTGTAAAAGTAAAAGGGCTAATTAGGGGAGATTTTTTAGGTTAGTTAAGCAAAGGCAGCATTAAAGAAACAATAGTTTAAAAAATTAGTTTTATGGTGTTAACAAGGAAAAGTTGGCTTGTTGTGATGGGTTTAACAATGCATCATAATGAAACATTATGGTAATGTCAGATCGGCAAACTCTTTGTGCTTCAAAGGCCTGTGGTCTCTGTGCACTGTATGTGCGTCTTTAAAAACCTGTATAGAATGCTTAAAAAGATTGGTACCAAAGAAGAAGAAATGTCTGCTGGCCCCATGCACACGAACGTGCTTTTGCGGCCGCCATTCCCCCGAAAATCCATGGGAGAATTGCGGCCCCATTCATTCCTATGGGGTCATGTACACGATCGTGGTTTAAACGGTCCGTGCATGGCCCCGGAGCCCGGACCGCAGAAAGAACGGGCAAGCCTTATTATGGCCGTGTTCTGCGGTCCGGGCTCATTGAAAGTAATGGCCGCGGCCATGTGCACAGCCCGCGATTTGCGGGCGGCTCGCGGCTGTCACTCCGTGGCCGGCAGACCCGGAAATCACGACCGTGCACATGGCTACGGTCGTGTGCATGAGGCCTTAAAGATAGAACCAGAATTAAAGGGAACCTGTCAGCAGTTTTGAGGTCTCAAAACTGCTGACAGGGTGATATAGGGGAGGGCATTTGAAACATACCTTGTTTTCTCGATCAAGCAAGTTACATGACCGAGAAAACGATGTTTAATCGACCCATCGTAAGTGCCACTGAGGCGAAACTTAAAGTGAAAATGCTAGTCTACTGATTAGCCACTAGAGCTGTCACGACTGCCACGCTAGTGGAATTAAACATTGGTTTCTGTATACAGCAGGGATTCTCAACTAGTGGACCATGGTCCAAACTCAGACTGTGGGCGCCAGCTGTCCGGAACAGTGGAGTTGCTAGCACTGGGCATCCGGGGCAAAAGCCTAAATTTTTGACCTGGGTCTCTGGGCTACTGCCACATTAAATTGTATCTGTGTCCTCGAGACGCAGATACAATTGAATACTATGGCGAAGCAGGGAGCTATCAGCTCCCAGCTCCACCATTCACCAGGCTACCGTCGATTTTAGGCCGGCAGACTATAAGGATCCCTGCACAGGCCAGCCAGTTGTCACTGCATCATGCCGGCCTATGCAAGGGTCCTGTCACAGCGTTTCATAGGCTGCAGGCCTAACGTGGCTGCGAAGGCCTGCAAAGCAGCTTTGTTTGTCGTGGAAACAGGGATAGATAAGTACAAGTTTGTTTTATTTGTTTGGGGGCACCAATTCTTAATGAGGGCACTATCTACAGGGGGCAATGTGGAACTATCTACAAGGGGTGGTGTGGCACTACCTACAGGAGGGTGTTTGGCAATATCTACAGGGGAGGGTGTGGCATTATCTACAGGGTTCAGTGTGGCACTGTCATGTCCATGGCCGCGGGCCGTCAGGGTCACTCACCTCCTGACGGCCGCAGCCAGGGGTCTGTGAGTGCTGGCCCCAGTCTCCTCCTCAGGAGACACCAGCGCTCACTTCCGCCCACCTTGACCGGGTCCCGTAGGGTGCGCGCGCACGCTCGTGCCCGCTCTTAAATTAGCCAATGAGTACCCTGGACTATAAGAAGGGCCCTGCCCCTTCCTCCCATGCCTGAGCGTTGTTGTCATACCCAAAGTTTGTCTATGCAAATGGTCTCCTAGGGTTTTCCAGTTCCCAGTGTTTCCCTTACCTGTATCCTGTATCCCTTGCTATCCTGGTCAAGTGCCGTGCTTAGCTGTAGTCATGCTGTGCTGCATACCATGCCTGTCCTGCTACACCACGCCTAACGTCTGCCTGCTGCCTAGTCCCAGCCGAGCCTGACTTGCTACTGTCCAAGCTGCCACAGGTACCCTATACGAACTATAGACTGTTACCTGCGCCCTGTTGGCCAGCTGCCATACCGTCACGGCGGTATGGCCCAGTGGGCCCACAAACCCAACGTGACAGGGGCTATCTACAAGGATGTGTGGGGCACTATCTACAGGAGAATGTGCCACTATCTACAAGAGTGTGTGGCACTATCTATGTGGGGGTGTGGCACTATCTACAGGGGGCTTACAGCACTATCTACAGGGGACAATGTGTGGCACTATCTACATAGGGGCACTGTAGGTCACTATCCACAAAGGACATTGTCTTGCAGTATCTACAGGGGCACTGTGGCACTACCTAAAAGGGCCATTGTTGGGCATTGTCTAGAGAGGCACTTCATGGCAACTATCTACAAAGTGCACTATGTGTGGCACTATCTAAAGGGGGAACTGTGTGGCACTCTCTACAATTGGAATTGTATGGCACTATCTACAGTGGACAGATAAGCCTCAGATTTATGCCACAGATCCACGGGTTGGAATTGCCTTTGGCAAATCCAACCCATATGAATATAGACTTACTGTGGGTGCTCAGCTCATACCTTCACCTGACGGAAGACCCAGGTAAATGGACCTTCACTAAAAATAGTTGAGTACCCCTGCCATATAGTATAAATATTCTCTGATCTACTACCAAATTTAGAGGCTTATCCCCAGAGCACATTAAATAGACAGGGCTCTTACCTGCTCATGAAACACACAGAACAGATGCTTTTAAGTAAAAAAAGTTCCAATCGTTCCAGACACAGCCCATTCTCTGAATAAACCTCAACACTTTTCCCAGTAATTGACGGACTCCCAATGTGCTTTTCAAAATTTCCTGCTGGTTAAGAATGAAAGATTAGGAATAAATTCTCAATTCACTGCAGCTGTGTATAGTCCTGCAGGGTACTTCAAACTCTTTATACTGGAACAATGGATGTTGGACTTTTCTCTGAACTCCTGTATAGCACCATTACAGTACAGAAATTTCCTATGTAACTCAGATGGCACTATAAAGAATCTGTGAGGACTATGGGTACAAAGGATATTGATTAATTATTTTAAGCGTTATCAGATGTTTGTTCCGCACAACCCTCAGCCCTGCTCCTATTGACCGGCCTTGGCTGGAGTTTCGGAACTCACTGTAACTGTTGGCCCTTTACTCAGGCAGACTGGGGCCAATTAAGCTTTGTTAATAAGTTTATACCTATTTCTTTAATAGCGCCAATATATCCCATCGCGATGTACTCAGAATGCATCTCCCCACCTCAGTCTCTGCGCTCAGTGGGACAGATTTTTCTAACTCAAACTTGCACAGGTATATACAAGGGTTAATATGACCAATGCCTTCTAAAAACTGAAGCACGCAGTCAACCCTTTCCATTGAGGTCTGAATCTCTGAACGAGGACATACAGCCTTGAAAACGCCTCACAAAGTTGTACCCCACCTAAAAGGCCTTTTTTATTGCCCATTTCTTATATATGCCAAGTCTATGGGAAACAAAATAGTCTTTCTATATGTTTTTGAGGTATCGAGAGGAACCAAAGTTCTCAGGGGTAATCCAACCCACACAATCACAAAGAGAACGTACAACTCCATACACATGTTTCTCCATGTCCCCTTTGCTAAAAGACATCAGCACAAACCATTGACCACCATATAACCAGAATGAACTTTTGTAGATTTTTTTTTAGGGGGAAAAACTATGTTCTACAATTAATAATCAAATTCTATAAATCCCCGTTATATTAGTTATTCCATACAATATCGTTTCTGCGTATCTTAACACCTTCATTGTCTGTAGGTCCTATTAAAGGGGATATTTCCCAGACTAATGTCTGGGTGAACACCTTGGGGGCTGCTCACTTTGAGGTCAGCCAGTGCTACTCAGGCCCTGAAAGTCTAAGCATGGCCTGGTAATTGCAGTCCTGAAAAAGACTGGACTACTTTATGGTCATTGGAGTAGGTAGCGTTAGTTGACTCTTCAGAGCAGGACCCCAGAGAAAAGGCTGCCTGGATCCTGGAGAGTCAGGAACTAGGAGAGAGGAGACCTAGGTAGCTTCTGAAAGACTTTCTAGTAGCAGTAAGTTTATCAGCAAATATTGGACGTCTGTGTTCTGGATTGAATTGCCCCAAAGGGTATTAAGTGCCTTGACAAGTATGGCCAGAAGGTGTAGAACGGCGAGAAAGAGGGAGAGTGACGACTCACAAAAAGGCGGGAGACTTAGATGGAAGGAAATATCACTGAAGAAATGGACTATTCAGGGTTTGTATGTTGTCTCTTACCATAGAGATGCATAGATCTGCACAACAGCCACAGACATATTTTTTATTTAAGATACCTAGATGAATAAAAAAAAAAATTAAAACGGTTCTGAAGGTGGACACAGCTTCTGTATCTACGCCCATAGGTAATCAGTCTGCACCTGCTTCTATGTCTGTGAGACTGACTCCATCTTCCAACACTCAGGATGGCAGGCTTAGGAGTGGGAGAGCCTATCACAGCCTGGCCAGACGGAGCTAGCTCCCACCCTCTGTCTATTTATACCTGCCTTTCCTGTTCCTCCTTGCTTGTGATTCTTCTCGTTTGGTTTCCTGGCCCTGCTGCAGCTTCTAGAACTATTTGACCCTGCTTCATATTGACCCTGGCTTACTGACTACTCTCCTGCTCTGCGTTTGGTACCTCGTGCACTCCTGGTTTGACTCGGCTCGTTCACCACTCTTGTTGCTCACGGTGTTGCCGTGGGCAACTGCCCCTTTTCCCTTGCTTCTGTGTACCCTTGTCTGTTTGTCTGTCGTGCACTTATTGAGCGTAGGGACCGTCGCCCAGTTGTACCCCGTCGCCTAGGGCGGGTCGTTGCAAGTAGGCAGGGACTGAGTGGCGGGTAGATTAGGGCTCACTTGTCTGTTTCCTTACCCCCATCATTACACATGGACTTTAAAATGATTTAAAGGGGTTGTTCGAGAGTTAAAGAATAATTTTCCAGGCGTGATGTCGTGCTGTACATTCACGATAGCCAATCACTGCCTGGACAACATGCAACCAGTTAGCTGGTAAGTGGGCAGCTAATCTTCAGGAACAGAGGTGTCAATTGAGGTTACAGGGCCCCAATGCAAAATCTGTAAGAGGGACCATGTGCCATTAGCAATAAACTGGTGGCTTTTTATGGGGCAGAGCGGTCTTTTGGGCCTTTTCAGACACCGAAGTCTGGGTGCAACCTGATACTTCTGGCCCATTATAGCTACGATCTTGTTCAGAAATTGAACATTATACACCACTCATTGAAATCCATTGGCCGTCTGTGTAATGCATAAATGTGCTGGTTTCTCCAAATGGATTTGCTCTTTGCAGAGAGCCGACTGTACACCCTCCATCCCTTCCCCATTACATTCATAAGCAGACATATGCGAAAATCAGACAACCTCTTTAAAACTGAAAAATGGCTAAAGACTTTACCTTCACTTGGTTTTTAAAAGGCTAATGTCTACATGTGACCGAGTATAACATACGGCTGCCTTTGCCCTATTAATATTATTATTATCGATAAATCAATATGTTTATTAGGAATGCAATAAAAATTCATAACAACAAAATGTATGCAGTAGTAATAACACAATAAATAATTTTAAAAAAAGATGAAAAACAGAAAGTCGAAAAATCATCAACAATTTTATTTTCCGCAGCTGTTAGTCCCGCCCACTCCTTAAACAGGAAACCACCCCCGCTTAAACCTAAAGGCAATAAATTATACAGGAAATAGTAAACCCAACTTTCCTTTTCAAACTCATGTCCCCCATACAATGGTAGGGGTCTTTTTATGTTGGTCACAATATTACCCCTATCTATGATGGGTAATTAATTGACACAAGCTCAATTCGAGTAAGACTATAAATATATATATATATATGTATATGAAAATTAAGATTATATCTTGAAATGTAAGAGCGACAAATGACAGATTCAAGACCATATTGCCAGGCCAGACTGGTTAAAAATTCCATTCAGTTTAGTCTCACTATTCACGGGAGGTTTCTATTTTTTGTTTTTAATTCCATTGATAAATATGGTTGGTATGTCTTTTTATATGTAAGTACCAATATGAGAAATATACATTTGCTTCAATTTAAATACCCTTACTATTTATTTACGAAGTGATATGTGAATTTATAATCTTTTATTTTTTATTTTATTTTTGAAATTTCCAAAAGATAAAGAGTACAATGGTTCTTTATGATTGGAGACTTGTGGATCCGGGATTTGATCAACTTAAAGTGCAGCTAAACATTTGACAAACTTCTGACATGTCATAGAGACATGTTAGAAGCTTGGATTGGTGGGGGTCCGAGCACGGAGACCCCAGCCAATCCCTAGAACGAAGCAGCTGAAGCGCTCGTGCGAGCGCTCAGCCGCTTTGTGTCTGTTCGGCTTTTTCCGGAAAGCCGATGTATCGTGTACGGGCTCATAGACTTTCTATTGAGTCCATACACCGATACATTTATTTCCGCCAATAGCCGAACAGACACGAAGCGGCTTCGTTCTAGCAATTGGTGGGGGTCTCAGTGCTCGGACCCCCACCAATCCAAACTTCTGACATGTCTCTATGACATGTCAGAAGTTTGTCAAATGTTTAGCTGCACTTTAAAGGAATCACAACTGTGGAATCTAATGTCACCTCTTTAGGTAAATTTTTATAGGAATTAAATTGGTCCGTTATATGGAGAAAATTTTGCCTAAATACACAACCATTTTAATGTAATTCAAAAACACATAATTCACTATCATGTATAGATTTTGCCTTTTCTGACAAATTCTTTTTGAGGTCTATTGAGAATGTTGAATATGGTATTAGGGCCCCCTCAGATCCCTCCGTACTAACCTTAAAATGTGATCTGTCATCTATTCTTAATTTGCATGTTTTGGAATTTAAACCATGTTGGTTGTGTTTTATTACAAATTATGATAGACATTTTTGATAGAATTAAAATATTTTTTTGAAATAAACAACTGATCAACTTTTCCGCTAGTAGTTTGGAACTGTGGGAAAGAATATCTTAGTTGTCCCCTTAAGAAAGAGATACCAAAATATAAAAAATAGATTGAAAGGAATTCAAATTTTTGAGACAGAACAGCAGCTGCCCGGAGGAGTATTACATAAAAAAAATCCTACAGAAAATAATATAAAGGCTTTGTAAACCTTTTTTTACTAAAACAATGTATTACAGTGTACAGTGTAACTTTGTATTTGGTTTTTATTAAAAATAATTTTTAGTTTTTGAGATACAGCTTCTATGTATCCTGTATACAGAGCAGCTGTATCTTGCGCTGAAACCCAAATCCGGCAGGTCAGCGGGACAGACCATTTCGGTTACAGAGGGTCCTGCGTGTTATGAACTGTCAGACACATAGAAATCATTGTCACCGAAGCCGTCAGTCCGGCTGACCTGACCGATTCAGGTTTCAGAGCAAGAAATAGCTTCTATGTATCCAGTATAAATAGAAACTGTATCTGAAAAGTAACAATAATTTTTAATAAAAATCAATAACAAAGTTACAATAAACACTATAATACACCGTTTTAGTAAAAAAAAAAAATCTTCAAAGGTGTACATAGCCTCTAAATAATTGGCAAGAATCAGTTGATCTATTTAAAAACACATTAATAGGTATACAATTTATCAAATCCGCAGAGTTATTGCTAGAAAGTAGAAAAGGTAGTCAGTCGATGGTTAGCTAATGTTATGGGTATGTGGACCCAGTGGGCCGATTCGCCGTAGCGGAGACGCAGCTGGCCAAACAACAGTCAATGGTAGTCTTTAGCACAAGAGTACCTCGGTAGAAGATTTGGCAGACACTTGGCATGGCAGACTCTTGGCGTAGCAGACACTTGGCATGGCAGACACTTGGCACAGATGACACTTGGCACAGATGACATTTGGCACAGATGACACTTGGCACAGATAACACTTGGCACAGATCACACTTGGCACATTTTATGAACTCGACTCCGACACTATACTTCGCACTGAAACAAACACAATTACTGGATAAAGGATACGGGATACAAGATACGGGAACACAGGATACAGGATACAACTAAGGGACCATCATTTGCAATAACGAATATGGGCAGACGCAACAACGCTCAGGTAAGGAAGAAGACGGCAGAGTCCTTTTTATAAACCAGGGTGCGTTTTGGATAGGATAGGGAGCTTTTTACAGGTGTGCGCGCTGGCCCTTTAAGGCCAGGAACGAACGAGCGTGCACACGCATCCTAGAAAGGACAGTGGAGAAGACGGTTGCGTGTGCTGGCATCTCTGAGGAGGGAGATGCCTGCTGGAGTTCATTGGTCTGCGGCCGCTGGAGTGCAAGAGATGCCGGCGGTCCGCGACCGTGACCATTACAGTACCCCCTTATATGCCCCCTCTTCTTTGGTCCAGCGCGTGACAGGAATCTCCTAATAAGAGCTGGAGCATCCACATTCTCTTCAGGCACCCATTGACCTCTCCTCAGGACCAAACCCTTTCCAGTCCAACAGAAAGAAGGTCCTCCCTCCTACCCTCTGTAATCCAGAATCTCTTTTACTTCAAAGACGTCAGAAGAACCGCAGGGAGCAACTGTAGAACCAGGGGATTTGCTGAATCGGTTCAGTACCACAGGCTTTATGTGGGGCACATGGAATGAGTTGGGGATTTTAAGGGTAGGAGGTAGCCGAAGCTTATAGGACACAGGGTTTTTTTGTTGCAAAATTTTGAAAGGACCGAGGAATCTGGGAGCCAATTTGTCGGAAGGGATCTTCAAATGAATGTTTTTGGAAGTCAACCAGACCTTGACTCCAGGAGAAAACTGATGAGGGATTTTTCTTTTCCTACCTGCATATCTCTTCATGTGATCCACTGCCTGAAGGATCGCAGACTTAGTTTGTTGCCAGATGTGAAGAAAAGCTCTTAAGGAAGAATTGGCTGCAGGCACTTTAGACGTAAGTGGCACAAGAAGAGGAACACGTGGATGTTGACTGTACACAATGAAGAATGGAGAAGAAGCAGTAGATTCAGTAGTATGATTGTTGTAGGAGAATTCGGCGTACAGAAGCAGCCGTACCCAATTGTCTTTTTGAACTGAGTCAAAATGACGAAGATAATTCTCAAGCACCTGGTTGATCCTTTCAATACAGACAAAAATCTTTCCAGGGGAATGTCCTTGATTTGCAGGGGGTTAACAGCAATAATCCTAGTAGGATAAATAACATGTTGAGGACTTTCTTCAGAGTCGTTAGTCTCAAACCACCGGGACAGGGCATCGGCCTTAATTTTTTCGTCCGCAGAGCGAATATTAAGCAGGAATTGAAATCTGCCGAAGACCAATGACCATCTGGCTTGAACGAGGGTTCGGTAGTTGTGCAGACTGTAGATATGTACGATTTTTGTGATCTGTGAAGATGATGATAGGATGAGCAGCCCCCTCCAGCAGGTGTCTCCACTCTGCTAAGGCCAACTTGACGGCGAGTAATTATCGATCCCTAATAGTTGCGCTCTGCAGGAGAGAAGAGTTTGGAGAAAAATCCACATGATACTGCCTTACCCTTGGAATTCTTTTCAAACATGAGTGCTCCAGCACCAATGGAAGAGGCGTCAACCTCCAGTGAAAACTATCGAGTCATGTCAGGTTGACGAAGAACAGAAGCAGAAGTGAAGGCGCTCTTGAGGGTGGAGAATGCCGACTCTGCCTCAGGGGTCCAGTCTTTAGTGTTCACTCCCTTCTTTGTAAAACCTGAGGGGGAGCAGTTAATGACAAGAAATTCGGGATGAACTGACAATAAAAATTAGCGAATCCAGGAAATCTCTGCGACCTTGAGGACGTGGCCACTCCAAGATGGACTTCACATTCTCTGGATCCATTTGTAAACCACGATCAGAGATAATATAACCCAGGAAAGGTAAAGATTTTCTTTTAAATACGCACTTCTCAAGTTTAGTATATAAGCTTTTACCCCTTAACCGCGACAGGACTTGGCGAACATGCTTCCGATGCATCGTCAAATCAGCTGAGTAGATCAAGATGTCGTCCATATAAACCACCAAACAGACATACAGAAGATCAGGGAATCTGTCATTTACAGAGTCCTGAAACACCGCTGAAGCGTTACGCGGTCCAAAGGGCATTACGAGATACTCGTAGTTACCGTCTCGGGTGTTGAATGCAGTTTTCCATTCGTCACCCTTGCGAATACAGACCAGGTTATAGGCCCTGCGTAGAATCCAGCTTCGTGAAAATGTTGGCACCACGAATCCTGTCGAAGAGCTCGGAGATAAGCATCAAGGGGTACTTGTTTTTTAGGTTTACATTTCACCCACGGTAATCGATGCATGGTCGGAGTGATCCATCCTTTTTCTTCATGAAAATAAATTCAGCTCAGTGAAGAGGACTTTCTGATGAACCTCCTCTCCAGGTTCTGCTATGCATACTCTGATATAGCCTGGGTTTCACGCAAGAAGAGAGGATAAACCCGTCCACGAGGAGGTGAAGCTTCAGGAAGCAACTCAATAGGGCAGTCGTACGGGCGATGAGGAGGAAGGTCCTCTGCCTCCTTCTTGCTAAAGACATTTGTGTAATTAGCATATTGTTTAGGTAGTCCAGTAAGAGACAGAGGTAGTGGAGAAAAACAGGTGGAATCTGTTGCAGACAGTGGTGAAGCCATCGGGGTCTCCATTGTGGCCACAGTACAAACATAACCCGATCGTCTGCGTTGCCATTCCTGGTCGGACAGTCTGAGTCTGTCTACCTGCGTAAGTTCCTCCAGAGGTGGAGCAGGACAGGGCCGTAGAGGCCTTTGAAATTTTGGTGCCAGTCGACAAGACCTTTTCTCCTGACGAACAATATCGGCCAATATCTAAAAATATTTACCACCTGTGAAGAAGAGGCCTCATATGTACCGATACATCTAATAAGCTTAGGTGATTCAGTACTTTCCGGTTGACAACGGAGATCACTTCTCTTAGTCGCCCTGGCGTAGGCCCGATGTAGACTTTTTTTCAGGATAACCCTGGGCTAGAAATTTTTGGAATAATCTATCGCATTCTATTTGGAAAGTCTCTTCTTCTGAACAATTTTTCTTGGCTCTTAAATATTGGCCAACGGGGATACCTCTTTTAAGAGAGGTTGGATGATGACTTTTCCAATGTAGAAAGCTGTTTGTGGCAGTAGCCTTGCGATAGATGTCTGTACGGACACTGCCACCAAGGTCCAAAGAGTTTCTAAGATCCCAAAAATTCATTTTCTTTTCGTGTATTTCATGAGTGAATCGCATGCCAATATGATTGGCATTTAGTACTTTCATGAAATCAAGAAAAAGATTTTTGTCTACATCCGATAAAATAATAATATTGTCAATATAACAACCCCAGAAATCAATGTGACAAGTAAAGCAAAGTAAATCTTCAGTGAAAACAATTGTGTTTTCCCACCACCCCCAAAAACAAATTAGCGTAAGTAGGTATGCAAAATGTGCCCATGGCAGTGCCTTTTATTTGATGATATTTACCATCAAAAGTAAAATAATTGTGAGTTAACAGAAATTTGAGAAGGGACACCAGAGATTTATTATGTAAATAAAATTGAATCCCTTTAGTGCTCAAAAAATATTGGACTGCAACAAGTCCTAGATGGTGTTGAATGTTGGTGTAAAGTGATTCCACATTGATACTAGCCAGCAGTGTAGTGGAAGTGACGCTAATCTCATAAATCCTGGTGACAGTGTCCTTGGTGTCTCTGAGATAAGATGCAAGGTGGTGACAAAGGATGAAAGAATTTTGTCTACATACATACTGATACCTTGTGTAAGGTTATCATTCCCAGAGACAATAAGTCTGCCAGGTACAGGGCGAGAAGCTTTATGAATTTTTGGGAGAACATAAAAGGTTGCCAGACTAGGATTGGGATTATACATACATTTGAATTTATCTTTAGTAATTAAATGATTCAGTACGGATTCAGATAGTAAAGATAGTACTGCGTAAAGGAGCATCCTATACACCTATGGGAAGTATCGTTTAACCCCTCAGATGCGGTGCTCAATAGTGAGCACCGTATCCGAGTGGTTTTGGAAGCTACCTCTCTCACCCCACCGGCACCCTGCGTGTGATTGCAGGGTACCGGTGTCTTTTATGGCAGCCGGGGGCCTAATAAAGGCCCCCAGGTCTGGCCGTTATTTATGGCTGCCAGTGGCATGGCCTAGCAGATGCCTGTCCGTTTACACAGACAGGCGCTAATACATTGCACTACAGAAGTATTGCAGTGTGTTATAAAAGCGATCAGGTGATCGCATAGGGAAGTCCCCTAGTGGGACTAGTAAAAAAGTACAAAAAAAGTTTAATAAGGTTAATAATAAATAAAACATTGAAAAAAAAAAGGAAAATCCAACTTTTTCACCTTACAAAATGCTTTATTATTAACAAACAAACAAAAAAATACACTTATTTGGTATGGCCGCGTCCGTAACGACCCCAACTATAAAGATATTACATTATTTTACCTGCTCTGGGAATGCCGTAAAAAAAAACAATGCAAAAATTGCTGTTTTAAAAAGTCGCATGTAACTACAAGTCATCCTGCAAAAAAAAAAAAAAAGCCCTCATACAGCTGCATCTGCGGAAAAATAAAAAAAAGTTATGGCTCTTCAAATATGGAGACACAAAAACAAATAATTTTGAAAAAAAAGTGTTTTTACTGTGTAAAAGTAGTAAAACATAAGAAAACTATATACATTTAGTATCGTTGCAATTGTAACAACCCACTGAATAAAGTTATTGTGTTATTTATACCACACGGTAGACGGCCTAAATTTAGGACGCAAAAAAGTGTGGCAAAATTGCTATTTTTTTTCTACCCCCCCCCACAAAAAAAGTTAATAAAAGTTAATCAATAAATTATATGTACCCCAAAATGGTGCTATTAAAAAAGACAACTTGTCCTGCAAAAAACAAGACCTTATACAGCTATGTTGACGCAAAAATAAAAAAGTTATAGCTCTTTGAATGAGATGATGGAAAAATGTAAAAAATAGCTTGGTCATGAAGGCCTAAAATAGGCTGGTCACTAAGGGGTAAAATGAGGTCGGGGGAGGAGAGAAGTATGATAAGTGAAGAAAGTAGTCTTTCTCTGTAATAAGTTATATATTACTAAGTTTTTATCTTAGCTTGTACTATTGATTTTATGGAGGGAGAAATTAAAGTGTAGGTGCTCTTTAAATAGTTTAGAAAATATTAACGCCGTCCGGAGACCATGGTTTAAGACTCTAAGCTAAGTATGATATATTTAAGTAATTCTGTTTAATTTTTTATTGGGCCTGGGTTGGGGTAGGGTCTAGGGATCACACAATATTTTATTGAGAACTATAAGGTCTTGTTATTTTGTATATTTTCTTTGTTTCTCCTTTTTTTTTTTTTTATAATACACAAATACATTTCAAGATAATATGAAATATGACATAGGCCATGTCTTACGTAACCTTCCTCTTTGGTGTGAGATTGTCTCTTAAAGCCAAAGCTTTATCTTACAGATGAGACTATTGATTATTCTGTAATGTTCCCAATAGCATAGCCCCCACGGCCCTGGAAGTGTATATTGTGATAACTCCCTATTGAGTCTAAGTTTAGTCCTTTGTGTCTGTCTCACAAAGAAGAAGCTGTTTGCACTTTCATCCCACCACCAACATAATAACAAGCTGCAAGCTGAATGGGAAAGGTCAGCCTCACAGTTTGCTATTTTATTTGTCAGGCCCGCTACATCGCTGATTTATTTTTTTGTTACATAATGTCTTTTCATCAACAAAGTCCTAATTACACACAATTAAACAAAAAAAAAAGAAAAACGAAGAAAACAAATCATTATCAAAAACAATTAGACTTTTTACAGAGCATTTATCAACGCTGCATTGTCACACAACATTGGAATATGGTTTTGCAATCAATAAGACATATCTACAGGGGGAGGCTTGATAATTAATTGCTTGCTACTGAGAAAACATTGTATCCTCTTAAGGCCAAAAGGAAAGAGCTTCCTGCCGACTGGGCTGCCCTCCAAGACCTACGATAAGATAATGTTCGAGGCATGACACACTTGTATAGGGATAACCTCCACAAAGACAAATTATTTAGATAATTACTGGTTTAACATTGCAAACGTTTCTTTACGGAATTTTCTCATAGCAATGATTCATTCTAGAAGATTCTATTTTTTTCAATTACAGTCGAAAGTTTATATAAAGTTTTACAATAAATAAACCAGTCAGTCTGCTAGACTCCTTTGTGAATTATAACCGTGAAAAGGTTATGGACTGAAGTGGTCTTAAATATATGTGTAAATAAGCTTTGGCTAATACCTACTAGTAGTTTTCTTCACTCCTAAGAAAAAATGTGACACACAAGCGCCAATTGGCAAACAAAATAATAAAATAGCAAAATGTTTATTAGACTCCATGGAAAAGGTGACATCGCCAGGATGAGAAGCATAAAATAAGCAAAATATAATCAATATGTTCAATGAAAGTCTTTAGGACAAGAGTACCTAGGTAGAAGATAGGCAGACACTCGGCGTGGCAGACACTTGGCGTAATGACACTTGGCACGGATGACACTTGGCACAGATGACAAACTCGACTCCGGAACTACACTTCGCACTGGAACAAACACAATTACTGGAAACGGGATACGGGAACACTGGTTTCAGGATACAGTTAAGGGACCATTTGCTAATTGGACAAGGGTAGACAACAACGCTCAGGCACAGGAAGGAGGGCAGGATGCATTTAAATAGGACAGGGCGACCAGGGATAGGCAAGGGAAGGTTATAGTGGTGCGCACGCTGGCCCTTTAAGAGGTCACCAGGGCTCGAGCGCAAGCACCCTATGGGAGCAAGCAGTGGTTGGGAGCGGTTCATGTCGGTGACCCCGAGGAGAAGGAGGGGAACGCCGACACGGAAGTAATAGATGCTGGCAGCCGCCCTGGGAAGCCAGATAGCGGCGATCTCCGGCTGCCAGCGTTACACATGTAACCTCACTTTGTTGCAATATTAATAAAGTGCCAATGCTATTTATAAAAATGATTCATGCAAAGTATAATGTCAAATAACTTACCTTTAACTTATATTAATAAAGTGTCAAGTGCCAGTATTAAAGTGCTCCACTAAAAGCAAGTGCCAAGTTACATACCCATGTTCATACACACATTAGGATAGCGCCAGCACTGACGCATGATTGGGCAAAGCCTTCGTCTGGCGGTGGCATCATTCCAGTGAGTCACTCTATTTAAATTAGAATTAGTTTCGGGTCAGATTTGAATCAGACTAAATAAATTATCTGCGAATGGCAAGTGCCCCGATTTTCCTGAAAACTTGTGTCTGACTCTGGTATCTTCTAGGACTGTACACAAGCTCTTTAAAGAACCTATCACGTCTGTTTCTGCACATAATATACGCTATGTGCCATGTACTGTGTAGTAAAGATCGTTGTTCCTCATTAATAGTGTTCTGGAAGGATGCCTGATACCTTCAGTAATTCATTGCAAAGTTTTCCCGCACTGTATGTAAATGAAATGTAAGGAGTCCGCTGGGTGTTTCAGCTTTAAGAGGAGTCCGGCATATTCATGACATCTGGCTGCAACTCTGCCTCCCTGGAGATGATTGCCCCCGCCACCTCCAGGATGTGCTTACCGAAATCCCGCGCATGTGCAGTGGAAAGGTGAACTCCAGCCTGGGGCATCTGACTGAGATGTAACCCACCTTACTTAATCATATTGACTATACTATATAAGAACAAGCTAAAAAAAAAGTGCCCAAAAGCATATTGGACCAAGCATAGTAGAGTTATAAACTACCATAAATAACCAGTGAAAAGCAAAAAAGTTTGACAGTAGTTCCTACATATTTGTAGATGCAATTGAGTAATTTCTTATTTTTTAATCTTCAAATTTATTTATTACTTTACTGCATCTAAAATAAAAATTAAGCAACTTTTTAATTAGTTATTATTAAAAATCGACTACTATTTTGTGTATACAGTTCCAAGACCTATGTTTGTTTCCATGGTTACAGACTACAAACAAACTCTGTGTGTAGTCTGATCCTCCTATCATGTGTTTCTCCACCCCATCTGCCTCCTCTGTTATTGTAGGGAGCAGAGGGGGTGGAGTAACTCTTCTTTTCCCATTATTCTCATACAAGTTGATTGTTGTCTCATGTGTCCATAAGATGTAGTTCCCGAAGATTTTTAGGGGGTTTGTAAACACTTTTCTGTTTGTTTTTTTTGAGGCAATGGTTTATGTTTTATGGTAAACCTTCTGTATTTCCTCTGTTGCAGTTTTCTTTTCATTGATAACACAGACAAGCCTACCTCTTGGTGGGTATTCTTGATCCGGCCAACTTTTGTAAAGAGTTTTTACTTTACCAAGGAAGGATTTTTTCTGCCATCCACCACAATTGTTTTCCATGGTCCTCTGGGACTTTTGGTGTTTGGAAGTCCACCTCTGCTTTCTTTCTTTTTAAGAATTAAAAAATACAATGAAACCTGTTTGAGACAACCATCCAAAATAGTCTTGTAGAAGGGTTATCCTCTCACATAGGGGCCAAAATCTGATCTAGATCAGGAGTTTTCTGGAGAGGGCATCAGTAGGCCAGGAATCCTGGGTAGCTTTACTATGAGCCAGTAGCGTAGCTAGCGGGGAAGGGCGGTGGCCCCGGGCCCACTGAGATGGTGGGGCCTACCGTGACCGCCCGCCCAATGACCGCCGCTCCCGCCGCGGCCACGGCACCCAGGGCAGCCTGCTGCCTGTCTGAGGGGGTGGCGGCGCAACTGAAACCAGCCGCCACCACCCCCTCCTTCACTAATTGTACCTGCGTCTATATGACATAGATACAATTATAGTCAAATGCACTGAATGGCCGGGAACATTCCGTGCCCGACCATTCAGCGCCTAACAATGATGCTGATTGTCAGGGCAGAATGACTTGCCCCACCAATTAGCGCCTTTCAATGACACTAGCACTTCCGTTGTTGAATGGCGCTGATTGGCGGGGCAAGTCAATCTGCCCTGCCAATCAGCGCCTTTCAATGGTCATTGCGCCACTTCCATTGTTGAAAGGCACTGGTTGGCGGGGCAAGCCATTCTGCCCTGCCAATCAGTGCCTTTCAACGATGCAAACGTCGTTTAGCCCCAGCAGACCTGCTCAGAAAAGAGAAGGCCTGCATTCACACAGGATGGTGCGGGGACGGGATCAAGGTAAGTATGTAAAGTTTTGTTTTTTTTACTTAAAAGTATGAGTGGCATTATCTAGGGGGGGGCTATATGTGGGGCACAATCTACATGGGAGGCTATATGTGGGACACTATTTACAGGGGGGGCTATATGTAGGGCAAGATCTACAGGGGGGCTGACTGTGGGGTACTATATACAGGGGGTGCTATATATGGGACACTATCTACAAGGGGGCCATATGTAGAGCGCTATCTACATGGGGGCTATATGTAGAGCGCTATCTACATGGGGGCTGTATGTAGAGTTCAATCTACAGGGTGGGCTATATATGGGGAGCTATCTACAGGGGGATATATGTGGGGCACTATCTACAGGAGGGCTATATGTGGGGCACTATCTTAAGGGGGCTGTATGTGGGTACTATCTACTGGGGGATCTATGGGGGGCACTCTTTACAGGGAGCACTGTGTGAGTGTGGGACACAGTGTATGGTGCTATTATAATCAGGGACACAGTGTATAGTGCTATTATAATTAGAGGTATGACGCTATTATATTTAGGGGCAGTGTCTGGCACAATGAGAATCCGAGTGGCACAACGGTCGTGTGCATGAGGCATAAATCAGGCCTGTTAACAAAATCTTAGTTTATGTATCATAAAGATACATTTTAGAAAAATAAATAATCCTGTACATTTCTTAAAACCATCACTCCAAGGTGCTTAAAAGAAGAACTATGCCGCAGTATCAACATTTGTAGAAGAAAGTTCCTTGAGCTCCAATGTATCCTAAAGCTTCTAGGAAATTCCTTTGAAGCATGACAAAATTTAACAACTAAAAGTGGAATGATCTGAGATCCCCCTGGTTGTATATTCTACTTTTTGAATCATTCACATACAAGTGTTAGTGTTATAGTAGTGTCCTTGGACAGTTTAACAGAAATTTTTTGCAAATTACGTGAGAATAAAGAAGCAAAAAGAACGATAAATGCCCCCCCCCCCCCAATGTTTTGTTTTTTTTCCAATCTCTCTGATGGGTTTGTTTTGATTTTCAGCCTTAGGGCAGATTCACACGAACGTTGCGTTTTTGCGCGCGCAAACAACGCAGCGTTTTGCGAGCGCAAAAACCATTTGACAGCTGCGTGTGTCATGCGTGTCTGATGCGCGGCTGCGTGATTTTCGCGCAGCCGGCATCATAGAGATGAGGCTTGTCAACGCCCGTCACTGTCCAAGGTGCTGAAAGAGCTAAATCTTTCAGCACCCTCGACAGTGAATGCCGAACACAACAGCGAAAAACCTGTAAAAAAAAAAGATAAAGTTCCTACTTACCGAGAACTTCCCGGCCGTTGCCTTGGTGACGCGTCCTTGGTGACGCGTCCTTGGTGACGCGCCTCTCTTGACATCGGGCCCCACCTCCCTGGATGACGCAGCAGTCCAAGTGACCGCTGCAGCCTGTGATTGGCTGCAGCCTGTGCTTGGCCTGTGATTGGCTGGAGCTGTCACTTGAACTGAAGTGTCATCCCGGGAGGTCGGACTGCAGGAAGTAGACAGGAGTAATCGGTAAGTTAGAACTTCGGTTTTTTTTTTACAGGTTAATGTATTTTGGGATCGCAAGTCACTGTCCATGGTGCTGAAACAGTTTAACTCTTTCAGCACCATGGAGAGTGACTATCTCCTGACGTCGCGTACCGATAATTTTTTTGCCGGGATCGGCCAAAACGAGTTTGGCCGAACCCGGTGAAGTTCGGTACGCTTGTCCGGCTTCGCTCATCGCAAAGACACTCCGTTTGGATGTTCGGAAACAGAAAAGCACGTGGTGCTTTTCGGTTTTCATTCATCCTTTTCACTGCTGTTGCGCGAATCACGCTCGTCCCACGGAAGTGCTTCCGTGTGGTGCGCGTGATTTTCACGCACCCATTGACTTCAATGGGTGCGTGATGCGCGAAATACGCAGAGTTATTGAACCTGTCGCGCTTTTTGCGCAGCAGACAAAAGCTGCGCAAAAAGCACGGACTGTCTGTACTGCCCCATAGACTTGTATTGGTCCATGCGTGCCGCGTGAAAACCACGCGGCCCGCACGGACCGAATACACGCTCGTGTGAATCCCCCCTTAGGCTGGGTTCACACGAGCACATTAACGTCCGTAAAGGACGGACGTATTTCGGCCGGAAGTCCCGGACCGAACTCAGTGCAGGGAGCCGGGCTCATAGCATCTTAGTTATGTACGACGCTAGGAGTCCCTGCCTCGCTGCCGGACAACTGTCCCATACTGTAATCATGTTTTCAGTACGGGACAGTAGTTCCACGGAGAGGCAGGGACTCCTAGCGTCGTACATAACTATGATGCTAGGAGCCCGGCTCCCTGCACTGAGTTCGGTCCGGGACTTCCGGCCGAAATACGTCCGTCCATTACGGACGTTAATGTGCTTGTGTGAACCCAGCCTAATAATGATTCACTTCATTAGCAGGGACAGCTCTCTTTTTAGCTGCTTACTTGTAGGTGAAATAATGAGGGAACACACACCCGGCCATAAAACAGCTGAGCAGTCGTGTGTAAAATGTTATCTGAGCCCTTAATATTGAAAGGGGGTGTATAAAATAATTCCTGCACTGTTTATATGACTTGGCTGTAAATACCCTGGCCTTGTATATAATCCCTGTGTGGTGCCTCTGTACGGCACTGCTCAGAACATTGCTTTTAGGGGAAAATACCTTCTTAATCTAAGATTTCATGGATCATGCCACCATTTTTTTTCTCACATATTCCAAAACTGGCTGCACCTAGAGTATTACTCTATAAAGGTGTATGTAAAGGAGAGGAAACCCTCCTACTGTGCCTCTTACTTCGTCCAATTTCTGATTCCCATTCTTTGTTGGTGGCAAGAGCAAGGGAGCCTCAACGCCGGTTCCTCTTCTATTATTTGCTATTGTGAACAATTTTGGCTACATAGAGAAAGTAACCCATAGCAAAGACAAAAATGGGCACCCCCAACATGGCTATATTTTGCCACTCAGGACAGAAAGACCTGGTTTTTGTTTCCCCCTCCACACCCTTTCTATAACCCCTGGGACAATTCCTCACCCATTGTATGTTGACAATTCAATTCCTCTTGAGACCCATGTACCCTTGGACTTATGCACAGGTTCTTGACACCAAGTTGCAAAGTGATTGTGGTTAACAAGGGCATGGTCCCCTCCCTCAATGGACCAGATAGCAGCCGCTTGTTCTGCCTCTATAGAACAGTATTTACGCCCTTGAAAGTCCCTCATATGGTATCATATCTTTCATTTTATCTTATAGAAGTGATATCACTACTGAAGAAATACGGAGTTGTATTTTACAGATATTAATGGCACTTTTGGTTTATAAATCGTTAATGTTTCGACGATCTTATGAGGTAACTATGTGAACGCCTAAAAAGCAAACAACATTTTATGTCATAAGACGTTTTAGGCAATGACTATAAGTTATGAGCTCTTAAATAATATTTATAACCGTTAGGTACCAGGTATGAAGTCATTTTATGAAAGTCAATCTGTGAAGAGATTGTATCTATTTTGTTTTATCGTAACGAACACAATAAACATAATTTCAGCAAATAGGTAAAACAACACTAAATAAAGGTGTATATATATATTAAAAAGTTGGGAGAATAATTCTCTGAACAAAGCACAATTTTATGGTAATAGTTTGTGAAAAGAATATTGTAAATGAAAAAGAATAAATTACTGTATTACAAGTAAATTGGACGGAGAACATTGACATTTTTTAGTATTCATTTTTATTTTAAAGCATATGTGTTATGGCTGTGGTCGCGGACTGCTGCCGCTCACCCACAGCGAGTGGCCGCATCCGCAACTTCCAGGCCGCGGCCTTCCCTTCCTGGAGTGTGCGATGGAGTGTATGCGCACGCTCGTCCGTGGCCTTAAAGGGCCAGCGCGCGCACTTCCTAAAAGTTTCCTACCCCAGTGCACCCTGGACTATAAAAAGGGCTCAGCCTTGTACCTTTTCCATGTTTGTATTGCAAATGGTCCCTTAGTGTTTTCCTGCTCCCAGTGTTTGCATTCTCTGCTGTATCCTGTATCCTGTGCTGTGTTTCCTTCCTGAGTCTGCCTTGTATCGGAGTCGTGTGGTGCCGCCTGCTGGATACGGCATGCCTATGTGTCATCTGCCATCCCTGGCGCCATCCATCACATCTGGCGCAACCTGCCACACCTAGCCCAATCTGTGCCTGAGCCCTGCCGCTGTCTGGACGATCTCAAGTACCCTCGTGCTACGCACCTCTGCATAGACTGTGAGTTGGTCAACTGCCTCTTCGCTACGGCAGAGCAGCCTAGTGGGTCCACATACCCTAGATCGTGACAATATGGTCCCCCTTTTTATATATATATATATATATATATATATAAAGAAATGTAAACCTGCATTTTAGAAGGTATCTCTTACCATCTTACCAGAGAGACACTTTTATCATAGGGCATATTGTGTCTGATCGGGGGGTTCAGTTTACCTCAAGGTTCTGGAGAGCCCTCTGCGGACTTCTTGGCATGAAGTTGGACTTTTCTTCTGCCTACCATCCTCAGTCTAATGGTCAGGTCGAGAGGATCAACCAGATTTTGGAAAACTACCTATGCCACTTCATCTCCAAGCAGCATGATGACTGGGTGTAGCTGCTGCCATGGGCGGAGTTCTCCTACAATAATCACACCAGTGCGTCTACTAGGAATACACTGTTCTGCATTGTCTATGGCCAGAACCCACAAATTCCTCTCCCAGTGCCTGATACTTCCGAGGTACCTGCAGCTGACTCCACGTTTAGAGACTTTTTGAAGATCTGGCAGCAGACTCGATCCTCCATCCTAATGGCAGTGGACCGCATGAAACGGAAGGCTGACACAAGGAGAAGAGAGCCTCCTAGGTTTCTTCCTGGCACTAAGGTCTGGCTGTTGTCCAGGAATATCTGACTGAGGGTGCCATCATGTAGATTTGCCCCCAGGTTCCTCGGACCATTCGAGGTTCTGCAGCAAATCAACCCTGTCGCCTACAAGCATCGGCTGCCTCCTACCCTCAGGATTCCCAACTCCTTCCATGTCTCCCTCCTGAAACCTGTGATCCTGAACCGATATTCCAAGACTCCCAGCCCTGCGGTGGCCTCGAGCGGCCCCTCGGACATCTTTGAGGTCAAGGAGATCTTGGAAACCAAGAGAGTGAGAGGAAAGACTTTTTATTTGGTGGATTGGAGGGGGTTTGGTCCTGAAGAGAGGTCCTGGGAGCCAGAGGAGAACCTCAATGCCCCTACTCTACTAAAGAAGTTTCTCTCTCGCTCTGGTCCCAAGAAGAGGGGGCGTAAGAGGGGGGATACTGTAATGTCCATGGCTGCGGGCTGTCAGCACCAACCTCCCCCTGACAGCCGCAGCCACGAGTCGGCAAACGCTGGCCCCAGCCTCTTCCTCAGGAGACCCCAGCGCTCGCGTCCACTTACCTCTGCCGGATCCCGTAGGGTGCTGCCCCTTTAAGAGCGGGCATGAGCGTGCGCACCAGACCTCATGGACGAACTTTGACCCGTGAGTACCCTGGACTATAAGAGGGGTCCAGCCCCCTAGTTCTATGCCTGAGCGTTGTTGTTTTCGCTATAGTTTGTCTATGTGATGGCCTCCTAGTGTGTTTCCTGTTCCAGTCCCTGTCCCTGTACCTATACTTGTTTCCAGTTCCTGTTCCAAGCTATTCATACCATCCTGACTGTCACGGACCCACTGGGTCGTACCGCATAGTGGAGTAGCAGCTGGCCAACAAGGTACAAAACAATGTCTATAGTTCAGAACGGGTACCTGAGGCAATGTAGACAGTAGCGGGAGTACGACTTGACTTTCACAGCAGGTGACACCGCGGATGCAGTGGGAAGGCACGACTTGACTTTCACATGTAGATACAATAGCACGGGATACAGGGTACAGGCAGCAGGAACGGGTAACACTGGGAACTGGAAAACACTGAGAGACCTTTTGCAAGACAAACTAGGGTATACAACACCGCTCAGGCAAGGAACCAGTAGGCAGGGCCCCTTATTATAGTCCAGCAGCCATTTGGGCTGATAATTGATATTAGACAGCTGGACGCGTACTGGCCCTTTAAGGCCGCGCGCGCGCCCTGCAGGAAATAGTCTGAGGACCCGGAAGAGAGTGCCGGCGTCTCCCTGGAGGGAGCGGACCCCGAGAAGAGAGACGTCCATGGCCGGGATAGTCAAGGGGTAAGTCTGAACGATAGCCCCCGGCCATAGACGTAACACTGGTCTAGCACTGGGGCTGTGCCAAAGTCGTTCCGTGCTGCATCCACGCCTGACCTGCTTCACCTCACCTGACGTCCGCCTGCTACCTAAGTCCCAGCCAAGCCTGCCCTGCTGCTGTCTGAGCTGCCACAGGTACCTATAGAACTATAGACTATCACTTGCTCCCTGTTGTCCAGCTGCCTTACCGCCACGGCGGTATGGCCCAGTGGGTCCACAGACCCTTCGTGACAGCATCAGTATATGATCTTGTGAGTTTCCGACACGTGGACCCCGCACCGATCAGCTGCTCCGGCTGCCTCTGGGCACCAGATGTTATGCAGTGTATGTAGAATTTGGAGCCAGAAGCAGATGGCTCCGATCACTTCATAGCGGCCGTGCTGCGGAACAGCAACTCTGCTCCTATTCACTTAAATACTGTAGTACTGCAGCTTTGCTGCTATTCTGTGACCAGAGCCATCTGCTTCCGGCATGGACATCCGGGGCATGGAGGCAGCAGGAGTAGCTGATTGTTGCGGGGGCTGGGTGTCGGACCCCCACCGATCATATACGGATGATCTATCCTGTGGATAGGTTATCAGTTGTCCATGCCTGGACAACCGCTGTAAGGCTATGTTCACATAAAACGCTGCGAAATACGCTTTCTCTGCCTCCCATTGATGTCACTGGGAGGTCAGAGGCGTAAATGCCCGAAGATATGGCATGTCCTTTCTTTCTCCCGTGAGACGGTTTTACCGCTTGCGGGAAAAAGACGCCTCCGCCTCCCATTGAAATCAATGGGAAGCATTTTTGGGCCTTTTTTGGCGAGTTTTGCGACGCGGTTTCCGTGTCAAAAAACTCGTCAAAAAACTCTGTGTGAACATACCCTAAGGATGACTAGTCTAGGAAAAGGAAACTTTTAACAAATAGATAAACGTAGACTTCTACTGGTCGGCGGAAAACATAGCATCAGAAAGGCTGGGTCTAGATGTATAGAGACCTCTGAGCAAAGTATATATGAGTCCCTCCTCCTATTACATTGGAAGGAAGGCCAGGTAGAACAATACTGCTATAGCACCTCCAAAGTAATAGTGTCATACTGTGTCTAAATAAAACTGCTAAACAGAGAGAGATACATATATGTATTTATTTACATACAATGTTTAGCAGACTTATTTTTTTCAGCTGCAAAACAGTAAGTGAAGACTACGGCAAAATCGCTTAACAACAATCATGGATTAGAATGATGGAAATAATGTGAACATAATGCAGGGCTTCAATGAGAATGCTATATCACATAACAGTGTCTAAATAATACTGCCATATAGTGTGCATATAATATTGCCACAGTGTTCATAGAATTTTTAATATAGCCTAATACCACATTACAGTGGCAAATAACCGATGTGCCATCAACATGATAGGTACCATACAGTAGAGACATAAAAAAAACATCTGCTGTCCCTAAATATCCCCAGTCCTCATCACAGTATAATTTTCTATAAAGCTCACAGAGGGCCATACATAGTGGAAATGGGATGGTCATGGCTAAAGGGCAATTGCCCTGTCTGCCCATGCAATAATCAAGAAATGACAGAACAGATATCATAAGATCCCCGTTCTCCGTGTCTTATTGCCTCCCTCTCCCGCATGTCAACTACTTCCTTGGTAATTTCTCGTTCTATATATGTAAGAACCGCAATATCTGCTGTCACCAGTAGTAGTTGGAGTCTTTCCAATAAGCACTCCTGGGTGGCTGATGACATGTCTATACAGTTGACTTATGTCCTGACAGAACTCCTAGATTGCTCATGACATGTCTTCACAAGATCTAGGCACATTAACTGTGGTCACCTGTAGTAGCAGTTGGATTATTTCCTATAAGAACTCATTGGTGGCTCATGACGTGTCTTCACAAGATCTAGGCATGTTATCTGTGGTCACTAGTGGTAGGAGTTGGATTCTCTCTTATTGTCTTTACATGGACTAGGCACATTTTATGTGGTGACGAGTAGTAGTAGTTGAATTATGTCCTTTAAGATGTACTGTGGTCTCTAGTAGTAGTTCGATTTTCTTTTGAGCAAAATCCTGAATAGATCCTGCCCAGTCTATACATATACTAGGCGCAATATCTGTGGTCACCAGTAGTAGTAGTTGGATTATTTCTTATAAGAACTCCTAGATTGCTCATGTCTTTACAAGATCTAGGCAAGTTGTCTGTGGTCACTAGTGGTAGTAGTTGGATTCTCTCTTATTATCTTTACATGGACTAGGCACATTTTATGTGGTGACGAGTAGTAGTAGTTGGATTATGACCTTTAAGAACGCCTTGATTTCTCATAACATGTGTAACGTCTATGGCTGTCGTTCTAACTTACCCCTTGACGACCGCGGCCATGGACGTCCTGCTACTGTGCTGCGTCGTCCCCCTGTGAGGCGCCGGCACTCACTTCTGGGTATCGAGCCCGTCTCCCGGAGGGTGCGCGCGCGCTCGTGCCCACTATTAAAGGGCCAGCGCGCGCACCTGAAAATCATCATCATCAACTCATGAACTCCTGGACTATAAGAGGGTCACCTCCCTTCTTATCCTCGCCTGAGCGTTGTTGTTGTTGTTTCCCTTAGTCTGTCTTGCAAATGGTCTCCTAAGTGTCTTCCAGCTTCGCAGTGTTCCCCGTTCCTGTATCCTGTTTCCCGTGCTATCTGTACCATCCTGGTCTACCGCCGTGCTGAGCTGTTATCGTGTTTTGCTGCATCTCCACGCCTGTTCTACGGCACCACACCTGATATCTACCTGCTGCCTGGTCCCAGCCGAGCCTGCCTTGCTACTGTCTACATTGCCTCAGGTACCCTTTGCTGGACTATAGACTCTGTACCATACCTGTTTTTCCAGCTGCCATCCCGCTACGCGGTACGGCCCAGTGGGTCCACTCCCCGCCTCGTGACAACATGTCTTTACATGTACTTGGCACATTATCGGTGCTCACCAGTAGTAGCAGTTGGATTATTTCCAATAAGAACTCCAAGGTGACCCATGACATGTCTATACATATACTAGTAGTCACAATTTCTGAACATATAATAGGCAAAATATCTGTGGTCACTGGTAGTAGTAGTTATATTATTTGTCATACAATCTGCTTGGTGATTCATGTCAGTGCTGATCCATTTTCAAAGACAACTGTGACCTATATAGAAAGTATGTAGAAAAACCTCCAGCTCACCTTGTGGCAGTAAATCCACTGCCTGCTGCGCTCGGATCCTCGTGTCGGCACACGTTGGTTTGAGATAGAGCAGAAGAGTAGATGGGATCCAGCGCAATGGAAAAATTTCCCAGACGGTAGTATTAAAATGGAAACTGGTTCCAATTTTATTTGGTAACAGAGTAAAAAACTGGAGTCAATGTCCCACAGAGGAAAGGTGGATGTATGGAAAAATATGTATATATGCTGCCTACGCGTTTCAGACGATCTCCTCGTCCTTAGTCATGGCTGAAATGAGTGGACTGTGACCTAGTAGAGGACAACAGAGGATCAATAGAACATGTCAACATCGGTAAACAAAACTTTGAGGTTAAGTAGTGCGCCAAGACCCCCAGTCAACTTGAGAGCACTTTTTGCAAGAATTGTACTCCAGAATGCTATGGTTATATAGACTTCATGAAACATTCACTTCACAGTGATGTCCAAAATAATGCAATCTATTCTTCAGTATAAAGACACCATGGTGGTAAGCCAACAACATTCTCAACTAGGAAAAAAAAAATCTCATTCTTTCTATGCAATTATCACTGCAGGGTGCTTTACTCCCTATCTTTGTATAAGAATTGAATATTCATTTGTTAATGGACCAATGTACGAATGTAAAAGATTCCTAAAAATGAACAATGCCTCAAACCTAGAGTTTATAATCCTCCGTGAAGCTTTTATATATTCCAGCTACATTGCGTAAAGTGTTGTATGCTCAGTGGCACCGTAAAAGTAAAATATGCTTTAAATATACATACAAATATGTGTTTTCATTACCGGTCCATTCCCTCTCGTCGCCCATTGTAACCAAATAAAAATTTACTTTACACAAATACAAGCTTTTATTTCCTGACATTAGAACAAAACCAGTAAATATTAAAAATGACGTCGGCTGAAATAGAATTTCAGCGAGTTGCACCTTTTTAATCAGCTCATTCTCCATAATTCACACATAAATTCCACAGTTTTTGATACATTCTGTGATAATTTATTCAGAGACAATGTATCAGTTCTTTTCACTAGACTTAAACATTTTAAAAATAATTTTCACAATCGGCAATCAATCTATAA
This sequence comes from Rhinoderma darwinii, assembly GCF_050947455.1. Classification (NCBI taxonomy): domain Eukaryota; kingdom Metazoa; phylum Chordata; class Amphibia; order Anura; family Rhinodermatidae; genus Rhinoderma; species Rhinoderma darwinii. Next base: position 13,337,688 of record NC_134687.1, on the reverse strand, counting down.
TGAGAAGTAAGTTCTACGATAATTAAATGCTAGAATAATAAGATTAACCCTGAGCCAACACCGAGCCAATTATGGCCCTAAAAGGAATTAGCTGATGGTCATGGGTCCGATTTCAGGAGAAATGTAGTAGTACATTCCAGCCATTTAAATGAAACCATTGCTGTTAGGGATCTGCCAGGTACTTCATCTAGGTATACTCCTGGGATTAATCAATCCACACCTGAGGCCAGACCTGTTCGACTGACACCATCTCCCACCAACCAGGGTGGCAGGCTCAGGAGTGGGAGAGCCTATCGCGGCCTGGTCTTTCGGAGTTAGCTCCGCCCCCTGTCCTTTATTACCTGCCCTGTTCTCTCCCTCAGTGCTTGTAATTCTTTTGGATTCCTGGCCCCACTGCTGCTTGCTCCAGCCTGCTTCTGCCGTGCTTCTACCTTGCTGTAGTTCTGCTTGTACTGCTTTGCTTTGCCCCTGGCTTGCTTCTGTCTCCGTGGCCGCTCGGGTGTACTCACTTCGTCCTGGTCCTGACTGTTCGTTCGCCGCTCCGTTTCCTCGTGGCGTTCCGTGGCTACTGCCCCTTCCCTTGCGTGTTCCCTGTTTGTTTTCCTGTGCACTTAGACAGCGTAGGGACCGCCGCCCAGTTGTACCTCGTCGCCTAGGGCGGGTCGCTGCAAGTAGGCAGGGACAGGGCGGTGTGTAGATTAGGGCTCACTTTCCCTTCACCTCCTTCCTGCCATTACATAATTACAAGCCCTTACCTAGTCTACCATTTCTCCTACGCTGACGCTATCATGAACCCCCTTGAGACCCTGACCCAGCAGATGCAGGGCCTCTCCCTACAGGTCCAGGCCCTGGCCCAAAGGGTCAATCAGGGTGACGCTGCTTTAGTAGTACCCCTCACCTCACCTCTAGAACCCGACCTCAAGTTACCTGACCGGTTTTCAGGGGACCGTAAGACGTTTCTCTCCTTCCGGGAGAGTTGCAGACTGTATTTCCGCCTAAAGCCCCACTCCTCAGGTTCCGAGAACCAGCGGGTGGGTATCATCATATCCCGACTCCAGGAAGGGCCCCAAGAGTGGGCCTTCTCCTTGGCTCCTGACGCCCCTGAACTTTCCTCTGTTGATCGTTTTTTCTCTGCCCTCGGACTCATTTACGACGAGACTGACAGGACTGCTTTAGCCGAGAGTCAGCTGGTGACCTTACGTCAGGGTAGGAGACCGGTTGAGGAATACTGTTCTGATTTTAGGAAGTGGTGCGTAGCTTCTCAGTGGAACGATCCGGCCCTAAGGTGCCAGTTTAGGTTAGGATTATCTGACGCCCTGAAGGATCTGCTGGTTAGCTACCCCTCGTCTGACTCCCTTGACCAGGTTATGGCCCTAGCAGTACGACTTGACCGACGTCTCAGGGAACGTCAGCTAGAACGCTTCAGTGTGCTCCCCTCTGACTTTTCTGCGATCCCCCCCGAGGTCCCGTCTCCTCGCCCCTCCACGGAGGACTCGGAGGTACCTATGCAACTCGGGGCCTCCATGTCCCCTCGACAACGTAGGGAGTTTCGCAGAATGAATGGTCTCTGCTTCTACTGTGGGGACGACAAGCATCTACTGAACACCTGTCCCAGGCGCAAGAATAAGAAGCCGGAAAACTTCCGCGCCTAAGTGACCATCGGGGAGGTCACTTGGGCGCACAGGTATTTCCCGTAAATGTGAAACGCAATAAAATTTTGCTTCCCTTTCAGGTCTCGTTTGCTGGCCGGTCTGCCACGGGCAGTGCTTTTGTGGATTCTGGCTCATCTGCTAATATCATGTCTGTGGAATTTGCTATGTCTCTAAAGATGCCTTGTATTGATTTACCTTATCCTATCCCTGTAGTAGGAATCGACTCAACTCCCCTTGCTAATGGTTATTTTACTCAGCATACTCCTGTTTTTGAACTCCTGGTTGGCTCCATGCATTTGGAGCAGTGCTCTGTACTGGTGATGCAGGGATTATCGTCTGATCTGGTTTTAGGCCTTCCCTGGTTGCAGTTGCATAATCCCACGTTTGATTGGAATACTGGGGATCTCACCAAATGGGGTAATGAATGTCTTATGTCATGTCTTTCCGTTAACTCTATTTCTCCCCGGGAGGAGGTAAACACGCTTCCTGAGTTTGTTCAGGACTTCGCCGATGTGTTTTCTAAGGAGGCCTCCGAGGTGTTGCCCCCCCATAGAGATTACGATTGCGCTATCGATTTGGTGCCTGGTGCCAAGCTTCCTAAGGGTAGGATATTTAATCTTTCATGTCCTGAACGTGAAGCTATGAGGGTGTATATCCAAGAATGCCTGGCCAAGGGTTTCATTCGCCCCTCGACTTCTCCTGTAGGTGCTGGCTTCTTCTTCGTGGGGAAGAAGGATGGTGGTCTTAGGCCGTGCATTGATTATCGTAACCTGAATAAGGTCACCGTAAGGAACCAGTACCCACTTCCTTTGATTCCGGATCTTTTTAATCAGGTTCAGGGAGCCCAATGGTTTTCTAAGTTCGATCTACGGGGGGCATATAACCTTATCCGCATCAAAGAGGGGGATGAGTGGAAAACTGCGTTCAACACACCCGAGGGTCATTTCGAATACCTGGTCATGCCCTTTGGGTTGTGTAATGCCCCTGCTGTCTTCCAGAATTTTATTAATGAAATCCTGAGAGAGTACCTGGGTAATTTTCTTGTTGTGTACCTTGATGACATACTGGTGTTTTCCAAGGACTGGTCCTCCCACGTGGAGCATGTCAGGAAGGTGCTCCAGGTCCTTCGGGAGAATAATCTGTTTGCTAAGACTGAAAAATGTGTCTTTGGGGTACAGGAGATACCATTTTTAGGGCAAATCCTCACTCCTCATGAATTCCGCATGGACCCTGCCAAGGTTCAAGCTGTGGCGGAATGGGTCCAACCTGCCTCCCTTAAGGCGTTACAGTGTTTTTTAGGGTTCGCCAACTATTACAGGAGATTTATTGCCAACTTCTCGGTCGTCGCTAAGCCTCTTACGGACCTTACCCGCAAGGGTGCTGATGTCCTCCATTGGCCCCCTGAGGCCGTCCAGGCCTTTGAGACTCTCAAGAAGTGCTTTATCTCGGCCCCCGTGCTGATTCAGCCCAACCAAGAGGAGCCATTTATTGTGGAGGTTGACGCTTCCGAGGTGGGAGTGGGGGCCGTCTTGTCCCAGGGTACCAGCTCCCTCACCCATCTCCGCCCCTGTGCTTACTTCTCTAGGAAGTTTTCGCCCACGGAGAGTAACTATGATATTGGCAACCGCGAACTTCTAGCCATTAAATGGGCTTTTGAGGAGTGGCGGCACTTCCTGGAGGGGGCCAGACACCAGGTAACGGTCCTTACGGATCACAAGAATCTGGTTTTCCTAGAATCGGCCCGGAGGCTTAATCCTAGACAAGCTCGGTGGGCACTATTCTTTACCAGATTTAATTTCCTGCTTACCTATAGGGCTGGGTCCAAGAATATTAAGGCTGATGCTCTGTCACGTAGTTTCATGGCCAATCCTCCTTCCGAGAAGGATCCTGCATGTATTTTACCCCCTGGTATAATCGTCTCTGCCACGGATTCTGATTTAGCTTCTGATATCGCGGCTGATCAGGGTGCAACTCCCGGGAACGTCCCTGGGGACAAACTGTTTGTTCCCCTGCAATACCGGCTGAGGGTACTCAGGGAAAACCATGACTCCGCTCTATCTGGTCATCCTGGCATCTTGGGCACCAAACACCTCATTACCAGAAACTATTGGTGGCCTGGGTTGCCTAAAGATGTTAGGGCTTACGTCGCCGCTTGTGAGGTTTGCGCTAGGTCCAAAACCCCTAGGTCCCGACCTGCGGGCCTACTACGTTCCTTGCCCATTCCCCAGAGACCTTGGACCCATATCTCCATGGATTTTATCACCGATTTGCCTCCATCTCAGGGCAAGTCGGTGGTGTGGGTGGTAGTCGACCGCTTCAGCAAGATGTGCCACTTTGTGCCCCTTAAGAAGCTACCTAACGCCAAGACGTTAGCTTCTTTGTTTGTGAAACACATCCTGCGTCTCCATGGGGCCCCAGTCAATATCGTTTCTGACAGAGGGGTACAATTTGTTTCATTATTTTGGAGAGCTTTTTGTAAAAAGTTGGAGATTGATCTGTCCTTCTCCTCCGCCTGCCATCCCGAAACTAATGGCCAAACGGAAAGGACCAACCAATCCCTGGAACAATATTTAAGGTGTTTCATCTCTGACTGTCAATTCGATTGGGTCTCATTCCTTCCCCTTGCTGAATTTTCCCTTAATAACCGGGTCAGTAACTCGTCAGGGGTCTCCCCGTTTTTCTGTAATTTCGGGTTTAACCCAAGGTTCTCCTCCGTCTCCCCCGGTTGTTCCAATAATCCTGAGGTAGAGGATGTTCATCGGGAACTGTGCACTGTCTGGGCCCAGGTTCAGAAGAACCTAGAGGCGTCCCAGAGCGCACAAAAGATTCAGGCGGATAGTAGACGTTCTGCTAACCCCCGGTTTGTCGTCGGGGATTTGGTCTGGTTGTCGTCCAAGAACTTGCGCCTTAAGGTCCCGTCCAGGAAGTTTACTCCCCGATTTATTGGACCTTATAAGATCATTGAAGTCCTCAACCCTGTATCCTTCCGTCTGGAGCTCCCCCCATCCTTTCGCATACATGACGTCTTCCATGCCTCCCTCCTTAAACGCTGCTCCCCGTCCTGGTCCCCCTCGAGGATACCTCCTGTTCCCGTTCTCACCCCTGAGGGAGTGGAATTCGAGGTGGCCAAGATTATGGACAGTAGGATGGTCCAGGGCTCCCTCCAGTACCTGGTCCATTGGAGAGGATACGGGCCGGAGGAGAGGACTTGGGTACCTGCCCGTGATGTTCACGCTGGGGTATTGATCAGGAGGTTCCACCTTCTCTTCCCCACTAAACCGGGTCCCCTTAGTAAGGGTCCGGTGGCCCCTCATAAAAGGGGGAGTACTGTTAGGGATCTGCCAGGTACTTCATCTAGGTATACTCCTGGGATTAATCAATCCACACCTGAGGCCAGACCTGTTCGACTGACACCATCTCCCACCAACCAGGGTGGCAGGCTCAGGAGTGGGAGAGCCTATCGCGGCCTGGTCTGTCGGAGTTAGCTCCGCCCCCTGTCCTTTATTACCTGCCCTGTTCTCTCCCTCAGTGCTTGTAATTCTTTTGGATTCCTGGCCCCACTGCTGCTTGCTCCAGCCTGCTTCTGCCGTGCTTCTGCCTTGCTGCAGTTCTGCTTGTCCTGCTTTGCTTTGCCCCTGGCTTGCTTCTGTCTCCGTGGCCGCTCGGGTGTACTCACTTCGTCCTGGTCCTGACTGTTCGTTCGCCGCTCCGTTTCCTCGTGGCGTTCCGTGGCTACTGCCCCTTCCCTTGCGTGTTCCCTGTTTGTTTTCCTGTGCACTTAGACAGCGTAGGGACCGCCACCCAGTTGTACCTCGTCGCCTAGGGCGGGTCGTTGCAAGTAGGCAGGGACAGGGCGGTGTGTAGATTAGGGCTCACTTTCCCTTCACCTCCTTCCTGCCATTACAATTGCCGTATCTGCCAGAATGGGAGTCACACTTAGGGCATGGCCCCACGTGGCGGTTTTCCTCCGCAGCTGTCCGCATCAATGCCGCACAGAATCTGCGTTGCAGATTCTGCGGCGGATCTGCCCAAAATGTGCAGTAAATTGATGCGGACTAGCTGCTGCGGACTGCGGTAAAAGTGCTTCCTTTTTCTCTATCAGAGCAGGATAGAGAGAAGGGACTGCCCTTTCCCTAGTGAAAGTAAACAAATTTCATACTTACCGGCCGTTGTCTTGGTGACGCGTCCCTCTTTCGGCATCCAGCCCTACCTCCCTGGATGACGCGGCAGTCTATGTGACCGATGCATCCTGTGATTGGCTGCAGCCGTCACTTAGACTGAAACGTCATCCTGGGAAGCCGGACTGGAGACAGAAGCAGGGAGTTCTCGGTAAGTATGAACTTCTATTTTTTTTACAGGTTGCTGTATATTGGGATCGGTAGTCACTGTCCAGGGGGCAGAAACAGTTACTGCCGATCGCTTAACTCTTTCAGCACCCTGGACAGTGACTATTTACTGACGTCACCTAGCAATGCTCCCGTAATTATGGGTGCACACACGTAGTCACCCGTAATTATGGGAGCCCCATTGACTTCCTCAGTCTGGCTGTAGACCTAGAAATACATAGGTCCAGCCTGAATGAAGAAATGTCATGTCCAAAAAGCAAGACGCATCCGCAGCACACATAACATGTACATGACATCTGCTGACTTCATTGCGGAATTTAGAATCTCCATTGAAGTCAATGGAGAACTTCCGCAATGAGTCCGCAAACCAGTCTGCCACTGGTCCGCAACATCCATTGTATGCTGCAGACACCAAATTCCGCACCGCAGCCTATGCTCCGCAGCGGAATTTTCCGCCTCGTCTAAACGAAGCCTACTAAAAAGAAGTGGAAGGCAATGGAGAAACGGCTCCGCTGCGGATTAACGCTGCGGAGTGTCCGCAGCGGAATTCAAGAGCAATTCCGCCACGTGGGGCTTTGCCCTTACAGATCGACTCTCCATTCTGTTACAGAGTGGGACCCTCTCTGTGATCTTCATATGGACATAGAGTATATGGACAGCGGTAGTTGTGGTGAGACGACCCCTTTAACCTCTTTTTGCATTTGGACATACTATAACGTCCTAATTGGGGTGTTCTATTCACAATAAAACGTAATAGTAAGTCCAGTGGACGTCATGGGAATAGAATAAACAGCCGACATCCCGCTGCAATGGACTGAATCAGAGATAACTCCGATTCCGTCTAACTAAACCTCTTAGATGCCATGGTCAATAGCGACCACAACATCTAAGTGATTAAACAGAGGGAGGTGGCTCCCTTTGTCATCCCATGGTGAGCAGACAATGTTTTGCCATAGAAGCCGGGTGCCGTACATTGCCACGTCCTAATAGATTTGCTTGTCAGTTTATTATTGGGGGCAGTAATGCTTTGGTTTACTGAGTATACCAAAGTATTGTAGATGCGAACAATAGATTGCTCGGGGAAGACCCCCTAGTAGAACTTAAAAAAATTAATTAAATAGAGTTTATAAAAGAAAAGATTTTAAAGTAAAAACAATATTCCATGGAAATTGGTTTTTATTGGGTTAAAATAGAATCCCATTGACATACATGTACGTCATAATTAGGGAATTGCATCCAGTTTAACTGGTTCCCAACCGCCGGCTGTATATAAATATATATATAGCCGGCGGTCTAGGTCCTTAAAACCAACACCATAGTGTATCTACAGTGCAGGTTTTAGCTGGCTGCCCGATAAATGGATCAAGAAATCACAGTGAAGAGTGCAGAAGAGCTTGGGCTCTCAAGACGACGACTCTGGAAACAAGCCATCGAGATGTTCTTGAAGGGGACGACCCTGCATCCCACACCTCCAGAATGTGGATCGTCAGCTATGCAAAACCATTTTTCCGAGTTCAACCGCAAACTAAAGTCTTCTATAACAAAACTAGGAGAAATGCCACCACCTCTATGCCTGGATAATGAACTCAAAAAAATAAAAATTATAATAATTTAAAAAAATATATATATATTTATGAACAAATATTTCACAGCCCCAGTTACAGTGGGAAAACAAGGTGTAAAAGAAAAAAAAAAAGTCGTCCAAATGTCTTTTTTTGACCTTTGAAGGATAGACCATAATAATAAAAAAATAAAAGTAAAATAAAGTGCGAATAAACGAAATAATAAATACACATCAAATACCCACACAAAACATGCCAATCAATGTCGTAGCGCTAGCCCTGACCCAATTACCCTAAAATAGACGTGTAATATATAAAAATTTATGGTAGACAATGACGATCACAAATAAACGGTCTATTTTAGGAAAAAACTATATTATCTCCAGAAAAAAAATTGCCAAAAAGTAAAAAAGCTAATTTTGTAAAAATTATTTTCAAACCAAAAGCCTGAAAATTCTAAAATAGATGTGTACAAAAATGATTCAAAAAAGCCTGCATTGTCTGAGGAAAAAAACGTTTCAAAAATCACTTCGCTAGCCCAACAAATAAAAAAGTTATAGCGGTTTAACTAACATGTGCTAAAATGGCTAAATGGTGTCTGGTTGAACGCTCAAAAAAAGAATCGGTTAAGACATTGGTTTCAACCACGTGGCCCCTGAAGCTGTCATCTGCGGCCCATTGACAGCAGGAGAGCAGAGAGCAGGCAGAAGGAGGAGAGTGCAGTGTCACGCCACACACCCCAACCTGTGGACAGTGATGCACACCCCTTTATTTAGATAGCTTCACTGGGGCTCTCTCTAGAAGTGGAATCCCCAGCCAGAGAGTTCTGGTCAAGGATTCTGCTAATAGACCTGGCCCCTGACGTAACTGTCCATATATGGTCAGTGACGCCAGTGGCTCCTCCTGGATCGGAATGCCCAGCCAGCGCATTGCCGACACACTGGTTGGGGATTCCGCTGATAGACTCGGCCTCTCACGTAACTGTCCATATATAGACAGTGACATTAGGGGCTCCTCCAGGAGAGGAATCCCTGGCCAAAGTGCCTCTATTAGAGGGAGCCCCAATGGAGATATCTAAAGGGGGATATGTGTGCCTCTATCTACAAAGGGGTGTGTGTGTGTGTGTGTGTGTGCCACTATTTATGAAGAGGTGTGTGTGGCACTATCTACAGAGGGCACTGTGACATTATGTAGAGAGGGCACTGGGGAATTATCTACAGAGGGCACTGGGAAATTATCTAGGGGGTGTGGCACTATCTACAGAGGGCATTGTGGCATTATCTATGGCGGGGGTGTGGCAGTATCTACAGGGGGCACTGTGGCATTACCTACAGAGGGCACTGTGGCATTATCTACATAGGGGACTGGGGAATTATCTAGGGGTGTTGCTCTATCTACAGAGGGCACTGTGGCATTATCTACGGGGGGGGGGGGGTGGAAGTATCTACAGAGGGCACTGTGGCACTATCTAAAAAGGGGCTGCCCCATCTTGTCATACTTGTGTCTGCCAAACGCTGCCAACTGAGCAGCCAGACTGCATTTAGCGACACTTGAACTGGAAAATTGGATTGTTAAAATAAGCACGTGGAGTAAATTCACAAATTTCCAGTAAGCTTAAAGGGAACCAGTCACCAGCATTTCACCTATTGAACTTTACTTATCCCTTACTGGCCGCTGCTATCAAAATTTCATTGCCGTTATCCCCTCTCCTAAACTCCTCCTCTGACTGTAAATAACGGTCTGTAAACATGTTGCGCCTTTTATCGTAATAATTTGGTGTCCCGTTGTATGCACACACCAGAAGAGGACATCAATGCACAAGTGCGGGATTTTATGTGCTGGGGGAAGGTGAGGAGCTGTCAATCAAAAGTAAAGAGGCGGGGTAAACTCGGAAAGACTTGAGGAATGAAGATATGACTCTTTTCAAAAAAAGATTTGACTCTTTTCAAACAAAGATATGACTCTTTTCTGCTCATTTGCATACGATGTGGGAACACTCAAAAACTGAATACTAAAGCTACAGAGCCGACTAAGAAGACAATTTTAGGTTAAATAGAAATTATATTTCACCCACTACCCCCTGGTATTGCTTGTTTAATCAGTAAAATGCTGGTGACAGGTTCCCTTTAAATGTAGTATTGTTATAGTAATGTAGTATTATTATAGTAATGTAGTATTGTTATAGTAATGTAGTATTATTGTAGTAATGTAGTATTGTTATAGTAATTTAGAATTATAGTAATGCAGTATTGTCATAGTAATGTAGTATTATAGTAATGTAGTATTATTATTATAGTAATGTAGTATTATAGTAATGTAGTATTATTATTATAGTAATGTAGTATTATAGTAATGTAGTATTATTATTATAGTAATGTAGTATTATAGTAACGTAGTATTATTATAGTAATGTAGTATTGTTATAGTAATGTAGTATTATAGTAATGTAGTATTATTATTATAGTAATGTAGTATTATAGTAATGTAGTATTATAGTAATGTAGTATTATTATTATAGTAATGTAGTATTATAGTAATGTAGTATTATAGTAACGTAGTATTATTATAGTAATGTAGTGTTATAGTAATGTAGTATTATAGTAATGTAGTATTATTATTATAGTAATGTAGTATTATAGTAATGTAGTATTATTATTATAGTAATGTAGTATTATAGTAATGTAGTATTATTATTATTATAGTAATGTAGTATTATAGTAATGTAGTATTATTATTATAGTAATGTAGTATTATAGTAATGTAGTATTATTGTAGTAATGTAGTAGTGTTATAGTAATGTAGTATTATAGTAATGTAGTATTGTTATAGTAATGTAGTATTATAGTAATGTAGTGTTATAGTAATGTTGTAGTATTATAGTAATGTAGTGTCATAGTAATGTAGTACTATAGTAATGTAGTATTATAGTAATGTAGTATTATTATAGTAATGTAGTATTATAGTAATGTAGTATTATTATAGTAATGTAGTTTTGTTATAGTAATGTAGTATTATAGTAATGTAGTATTATTATAGTAATATAGTATTATAGTAATGTAGTATTATTATAGTAATGCAGTATTATAGTAATGTAGGCTTATTATAGTAATGTAGTATTGTTATAGTAATGTAGTATTGTTATAGTGATGTAGTATTATAGTAATGTAGGCTTATTATAGTAATGTAGTATTGTTATAGTAATGTTGTATTGTTATAGTAATGTAGTATTATAGTAATGTAGTATTATAGTAATGTAGTATTATAGTAATGTAGTATTGTTATAGTGATGTAGTATTATAGTAATGTAGTATTATTATAGTAATGTAGTATTATTATAGTAATGTAGTGTTATAGTAATGTAGTATAATCATAGTAATGTAGTATTGTTATAGTAATGTAGTATTGTTCTAGTAATGTAGTATTATAGTAATGTAGTATAATTATAGTAATGTAGTATTATAGTAATGTAGTATTATTATAGTAATGTAGTATTGTTATAGTAATGTAGTATTATTATAGTAATGTAGTACTGTTATAGTAATGGAGTATTATAGTAATGTAGTATTATTATAGTAATGTAGTATTGTTATAGTAATGTAGTATTATTATAGTAATGTAGTATTATAGTAATGTTGTATTATAGTAATGTAGTATTATTATAGTAATGTAGTATTATAGTAATGTTGTATTATAGTAATGTAGTATTATTATAGTAATGTAGTATTGTTATAGTAATGTAGTATTATTATAGTAATGTAGTACTGTTATAGTAATGGAGTATTATAGTAATGTATTATTATTATAGTAATGTGGTATTGTTATAGTAATGTAGTATTATTATAGTAATGTAGTATTGTTATAGTAATGTTGTAGTATTATAGTATTTTTATAGTAATGTAGCATTATTATCGTAATGTAATATTGTTATAGTAATGTCGTATTGTTATAGTAATGTAGTATTGTTATAGTAATGTAGTATTGTTATAGTGATGTAGTATTATAGTAATGTAGTATTATTATAGTAATGTAGTATAGTAATGTAGTATTATTATAGTAATGTAGTATTGTTATAGTAATGTAGTATTGTTATAGTAATGTAGTATTATTATAGTAATGTAGTATTATAGTAATGTAGTATTGTTATAGTAAAGTAGTATTATAGTAATGTAGTATTATAGTAATGTATTATTATTATAGTAATGTAGTATTGTTATAGTAATGTAGTATTATTATAGTAATGTAGTATTGTTATAGTAATGTTGTAGTATTATAGTATTTTTATAGTAATGTAGCATTATTATCGGAATGTAATATTGTTATAGTTATGTCGTATTCTTATAGTAATGTGGTAGTATTATAGTAATGTAGTATTGTTATAGTGATGTAGTATTATAGTAATGTAGTATTATTATAGTAATGTAGTATTGTTATAGTAATGTAGTATTATTATAGTAATGTAGTACTGTTATAGTAATGGAGTATTATAGTAATGTATTATTATTATAGTAATATAGTATTGTTAGGGCGGGTTCACACATAGCGGAATTTCACTTAAATTCCGCTGCGGACACTCCGCAGCGTTAATCCGCAGCGGAGCCGTTTCTCCATTGACTTTCACTTTAATTTAGCAGTGTTCGTTTACACGATGCGTACAATTCCGCTGCGGAGCATAGGCTGCGGAGCGGAATTTGGTGTCCGCAGCATGCTCTGTCTGTTGCGGAGCAGTGGCGGACTGGTTGCGGACTCATGGCGGAATTTCTCCATTGACTTCAATGGAGAGTCAAAATTCCGCAATGAAGTCCGCAGATCTTATGTGTGCTGCGGAGCGTATTGTTTTTACTACCATGACATTTCTTCATTCTGGCTGGACCTATGTATTTCTAGGTCTACAGCCAGACTGAGGAAGTCAATGGGGCTCCCGTAATGACGGGAGCGTTGCTAGGAGACGTCTGTAAATAGTCACTGTCCAGGGTGCTGAAAGAGTTACGCGATCGGCAGTAACTGTTTCTGCACCCGGGACAGTGACTACCGATCTCAATATACATGTATCTGTAAAAAAACATATAAGTTCATACTTACCGAGAACTCCCTGCGTCTGTCTCCAGTCCGGCCTCCCAGGATGACGATTCAGTGTAAGTGACGGCTGCAGCCAATCACAGGCAAAGCACAGGCTGCAGCGGTCACATGGACTGGAGCGTCATCCAGGGAGGTCGGGCCGGATGCCGAAAGAGGGACGCGTCACCAAGACAACGGGCGGTAAGTATGAATTTCTTTGACTTTCACTAGGGAAAGTGCTGTCCCTTCTCTCTATCCTGCACTGAATAGGGAGAAGAGAAGCACTTTTCCTGCAGTCCGCAGCGGCCAGTCCGCATCAATTTTCTGCACATTTTGTGCAGATCCGCTGCAGAATCTGCAACGCAGATTCTGTGCGGCATTGATGCGGACAGTTGCGGAGGAATTCCGCCATGTGTGGTCATGCCCTTATAGTGATGTAGTATTATAGTAATGTAATATTATTATAGTAATGCAGTATTATTATAGTAATGTGGTATTGTTATAGTAATGTAGTATTATTATAGTAATGTAGTATTGTTATAGGAATGTAGTATTGTTATAGTAATGTAGTATTATTATAGTAATGTAGTACTGTTATAGTAATGGAGTATTATAGTAATGTATTATTATTATAGTAATGTAGTATTGTTATAGTAATGTAGTATTATTATAGTAATGTAGTATTGTTATAGTAATGTAGTATTGTTATAGTAATGTTGTAGTATTATATTATTTTTATAGTAATGTAGCATTATTATCGTAATGAAATATTGTTATAGTAATGTCGTATTGTTATAGTAATGTGGTAGTATTATAGTAATGTAGTATTATTATAGTAATGTAGTATTGTTATAGTAATGTAGTATTATAGTAATGTAATATTATAGTAATGTAGTGGTATAGTAATGTAGTATTGTTATAGTAATGTTGTAGTATTATAGTAATGTAGTACTGTTATAGTAATGGAGTATTAGGGCATGACCACACATGGCGGAATTCCTCCGCAACTGTCCGCATCAATGCCGCACAGAATCTGCGTTGCAGATTCTGCAGCGGATCTGCACAAAATGTGCCGAAAATTGATGCGGACTGGCCGCTGCGGACTGCAGGAAAAGTGCTTCTCTTCTCCCTATTCAGTGCAGGATAGAGAGAAGGGACAGCACTTTCCCTAGTGAAAGTCAAAGAAATTCATACTTACCGCCCGTTGTCTTGGTGACGCGTCCCTCTTTCGGCATCCGGCCCGACCTCCCTGGATGACGCTCCAGTCCATGTGACCGCTGCAGCCTGTGCTTGGCCTGTGATTGGCTGCAGCCGTCACTTACACTGAAACGTCATCCTGGGAGGCCGGACTGTAGACAGACGCAGGGAGTTCTCGGTAAGTATGAACTTATATTTTTTTTTACAGATACATGTATATTGAGATCGGTAGTCACTGTCCCGGGTGCAGAAACAGTTACTGCCGATCGCTTAACTCTTTCAGCACCCTGGACAGTGACTATTTACAGACGTCTCCTAGCAACGCTCCCGTCATTACGGGAGCCCCATTGACTTCCTCAGTCTGGCTGTAGACCTAGAAATACATAGGTCCAGCCAGAATGAAGAAATGTCATGGTAGTAAAAACAATACGCTCCGCAGCACACATAAGATCTGCGGACTTCATTGCGGAATTTTGACTCTCCATTGAAGTCAATGGAGAAATTCCGCCATGAGTCCGCAACCAGTCCGCCACTGCTCCGCAACAGACAGAGCATGCTGCGGACACCAAATTCCGCTCCGCAGCCTATGCTCCGCAGCGGAATTGTACGCATCGTGTAAACGAACACTGCTAAATTAAAGTGAAAGTCAATGGAGAAACGGCTCCGCTGCGGATTAACGCTGCGGAGTGTCCGCAGCGGAATTTAAGTGAAATTCCGCTATGTGTGAACCCGCCCTTATTGTGATGTATTATTATTATAGTAATGTAGTATTGTTATAGTAATGTAGTATTATTATAGTAATGTAGTATTGTTATAGTAATGTAGTATTGTTATAGTAATGTTGTAGTATTATAGTATATTTATAGTAATGTAGCATTATTATCGTAATGTAATATTGTTATAGTAATGTCGTATTGTTATAGTAATGTGGTAGTATTATAGTAATGTAGTATTGTTATAGTGATGTAGTATTGTAGTAATGTAGTATTATTATAGTAATGTAGTATTATAGTAATGTAGTATTATTATAGTAATGTAGTATTATTATAGTAATGTAGTATTGTTATAGTAATGTAGTATTATTATAGTAATGTTGTACTGTTATAGTAATGTAGTATTATAGTAATGTAGTATTGTTATAGTAATGTAGTATTGTTATAGTAATGGAGTATTATAGTAATGTAGTATTGTTATAGTAATGTAGTATTGTTATAGTAATGTAATATTATAGTAATGTAGTGTTATAGTAATGTAGTATTGTTATAGTAATGTTGTAGTATTATAGTAGTGTAGTATTGTTATAGTAATGTTGTAGTATTATAGTAGTGTAGTATTGTTATAGTGATGTAGTTTTGTTATAGTAATGTAGTATTATTATAGTAATGTAGAATTATTATAGTAATGTAGTATTATTATAGTAATGTAGTATTGTTATAGTAATGTAGTATTATAGTAATGTAGTATTATAGTAATGTAGTGTTATAGTAATGTAGTATTATAGTAATGTAGTATTATTATAGTAATGTAGTATTGTTATAGTGATGTAGTTTTGTTATAGTAATGTAGTATTATTATAGTAATGTAGAATTATTATAGTAATGTAGTATTATTATAGTAATGTAGTATTGTAAGGCTATGTTCACACGGAGTATTTTGGGGGAGGAATATCTGCCTCAAAGCTCCAAACGGAATTTTGAGGCAGATATTCCTCCCCCAAAATACTCCGTGTGAATAGCAATGATCGCGCCGTTTTTCGCCCGCGGCCATTGAGCGCCGCGGGCAGAAAACACGCTTTCTCCTGCCTCCCATTGAAGTCAATGGGAGGTCGGAGGCGGAAGCGCCCGAAGATAGGGCATGTCGCTTCTTTTTCCCGCGAGGCAGTTTTACTGCTCGCGGGAAAAAGACGCCGACGCCTCCCATTGAAATCAATGGGAGGCGTTCTCGGGCCGTTTCTGCCGAGTTTTGCGACGCGGTTTCCGCGTCAAAAAACTCGGCAAAAGACCCCGTGTGAACATAGCCTTATAGTAATGTAGTATTATAGTAATGTAGTATTATAGTAATGTAGTATTGTTATAGTAATGGAGTATTATAGTAATGTAGTATTGTTATAGTAATGTAATATTATAGTAATGTAGTGTAGTATTGTTATAGTGATGTAGTTTTGTTATAGTAATGTAGTATTATTATAGTAATGTAGAATTATTACCGTAATGTAATATTGTCATAGTAATGTAGTATTATTATAGTAATGTAGTATTATAGTAATGTAATATTATTATAGTAATGCAGTATTATTATAGTAATGTGGTATTGTTATAGTAATGTAGTATTATTATAGTAATGTAGTACTGTTATAGTAATGGAGTATTATTGTAATGTATTATTATTATAGTATTGTAGTATTGTTATAGTAATGTAGTATTATTATAGTAATGTAGTATTGTTATAGTAATGTAGTATTGTTATAGTAATGTTGTAGTATTATAGTATTTTTATAGTAATGTAGCATTATCATCGTAATGTAATATTGTTATAGTAATGTCGTATTGTTATAGTAATGTGGTAGTATTATAGTAATGTAGTATTGTTATAGTGATGTAGTATTGTAGTAATGTAGTATTATTATAGTAATGTAGTAGTGTTATAGTAATGTTGTAGTATTATAGTATTTTTATAGTAATGTAGCATTATTATCGTAATGTAATATTGTTATAGTAATGTCGTATTGTTATAGTAATGTGGTAGTATTATAGTAATGTAGTATTGTTATAGTGATGTAGTATTGTAGTAATGTAGTATTATTATAGTAATGTAGTATTGTTATAGTAATGTAGTATTATTATAGTAATGTTGTACTGTTATAGTAATGTAGTATTATAGTAATGTAGTATTGTTATAGTAATGTAGTATTGTTATAGTAATGGAGTATTATAGTAATGTAGTATTGTTATAGTAATGTAGTATTGTTATAGTAATGGAGTATTATAGTAATGTAGTATTGTTATAGTAATGTAATATTATAGTAATGTAGTGTTATAGTAATGTAGTATTGTTATAGTAATGTTGTAGTATTATAGTAGTGTAGTATTGTTATAGTGATGTAGTTTTGTTATAGTAATGTAGTATTATTATAGTAATGTAGAATTATTATAGTAATGTAGTATTATTATAGTAATGTAGTATTGTTATAGTAATGTAGTATTATAGTAATGTAGTATTGTTATAGTAATGTAGTATTGTTATAGTAATGGAGTATTATAGTAATGTAGTATTGTTATAGTAATGTAATATTATAGTAATGTAGTGTTATAGTAATGTAGTATTGTTATAGTAATGTTGTAGTATTATAGTAGTGTAGTATTGTTATAGTGATGTAGTTTTGTTATAGTAATGTAGTATTATTATAGTAATGTAGAATTATTACCGTAATGTAATATTGTCATAGTAATGTAGTATTATTATAGTAATGTAGTATTATAGTAATGTAATATTATTATAGTAATGCAGTATTATTATAGTAATGTGGTATTGTTATAGTAATGTAGTATTATTATAGTAATGTAGTATTATTATAGTAATGTAGTATTGTTATAGTAATGTTGTAGTATTATAGTATTTTTATAGTAATGTAGCATTATCATCGTAATTTAATATTGTTATAGTAATGTCGTATTGTTATAGTAATGTGGTAGTATTATAGTAATGTAGTATTGTTATAGTGATGTAGTATTGTAGTAATGTAGTATTATTATAGTAATGTAGTATTATAGTAATGTAGTATTATTATAGTAATGTAGTATTATTATAGTAATGTAGTATTGTTATAGTAATGTAGTATTATTATAGTAATGTTGTACTGTTAGGCTGGGTTCACACGTGGCGGAATTTCACTTAAATTCCGCTGCGGACACTCCGCAGCGTTAATCCGCAGCGGAGCCGTTTGTCCATTGACTTACACTTTAATTTAGCAGTGTTCGTTTAGACGATGCGTAAAATTCCGCTGCGGAGCATAGGCTGCGGAGCGGAATTTGGTGTCCGCAGCATGCTCTGTCTGTTGCGGAGCAGTGGCGGACTCATGGCGGAATTTCTCCATTGACTTCAATGGAGATTCTAATTTCCGCAATGAAGTCCGCAGCTGTCATGCACATGTTATGTGTGCTGCGGATCCGTCTTGCTTTTTTAACTTGACATTTCTTCATTCTGGCTGGACCTATGTATTTCTAGGTCTACAGCCAGACTGAGGAAGTCAATGGGGCTCCCGTAATGACGGGAGCGTTGCTAGGAGACGTCTGTAAATAGTCACTGTCCAGGGTGCTGAAAGAGTTAAGCGATCGGCAGTAACTGTTTCTGCACCCGGGACAGTGACTACCGATCCCAATATACATGTATCTGTAAAAAAAATGAAGTTCATACTTACCGAGAACTCCCTGCTTCTGTCTCCAGTCCGGCCTCCCAGGATGACGTTTCAGTCTAAGTGACGGCTGCAGCCAATCACAGGCTAATAACAGGCTGCAGCGGTCACATGGACTGCCGCGTCATCCAGGGAGGTCGGGCTGGATGCCGAAGGAGGGACGCGTCACCAAGACAACGGGCGGTAGGTATGAATTTCTTTGACTTTCACTAGGGAAAGTGCTGTCCCTTCTCTCTATCCTGCACTGAATAGGGAGAAGGGAAGCACTTTTCCTGCAGTCCGCAGCGGCCAGTCCGCATCAATTTTCTGCACATTTTGTGCAGATCCGCAGCAGAATCTGCAACGCAGATTCTGTGCGGCATTGATGCGGACAGTTGCGGAGGAAATCCGCCACGTGTGGTCATGCCCTTATAGTAATGTAGTATTATAGTAATGTAGTATTGTTATAGTAATGTAGTATTGTTATAGTAATAAAGTATTGTTATAGTAATGTAGTATTGTTATAGTAATGTAGTATTGTTATAGTAATGGAGTATTATAGTAATGTAGTATTATAGTAATGTACTATTGTTATAGTAATGTAATATTATAGTAATGTAGTGTTATAGTAATGTAGTATTGTTATAGTAATGTTGTAGTATTATAGTAATGTAGTATTGTTATAGTAATGTAGTATTATAGTAATGTAGTGTTATAGTGATGTAGTTTTGTTATAGTAATGTAGTATTATTATAGTAATGTAGAATTATTATAGTAATGTAGTATTATAATAATGTAGTATTATTATAGTAATGTAGCATTATTATCGTAATGTAGTATTATAATAATGTAGTATTATTATAGTAATGTAGCATTATTATCGTAATGTAATATTGTTATAGTAATGTCGTATTCTTATAGTAATGTGGTAGTATTATAGTAATATAGTATTGTTATAGTAATGTAGAATTATTATAGTAATGTAGTATTATTATAGTAATGTAGTATTATTATAGTAATGTAGTATTGTTATAGAAATGTAGTATTATTATAGTAATGTAGTATTATAGTAATGTAGTATTATTATAGTAATGTAGTATTGTTATAGTAATGTAGTATTATAGTAATGTAGTGTTATAGTAATGTAGTGTTATAGTAATGTAGTATTATTATAGTAATGTAATATTGTTATAGTAATGTAGTGTTATAGTAATGTAGTGTTATTATAGTAATGTAGTATTATAGTAATGTAGTATTGTTATAGTAATGTAGTATTGTTATAGTAATGTAGTATTGTTATAGTAATGTAGTATTATAGTAATGTAGTGTTATAGTAATGTAGTGTTATAGTAATGTAGTATTATAGTAATGTAGTATTATTATAGTAATGTAATATTGTTATAGTAATGTAGTGTTATAGTAATGTAGTGTTATTATAGTAATGTAGTATTATAGTAATGTAGTATTGTTATAGTAATGTAATATTGTTATAGTAATGTAGTATTATAGTAATGTAGTATTATAGTAATGTAGTGTTATAGTAATGTAGTATTATAGTAATGTAGTATTATTATAGTAATGTAGTATTATTATAGTAATGTAGTATTATTATAGTAATGTAGTGTTATAGTAATGTAGTATTATAGTAATGTAGTATTGTTATAGTAATGTAGTATTATAGTAATGTAGTATTATAGTAATGTAGTATTATAGTAATGTAGTATTATTATAGTAATGTAGTATTATAGTAATGTAGTGTTATAGTAATGTAGTATTATAGTAATGTAGTATTATAGTAATGTAGTATTGTTATAGTAATGTAGTATTATAGTAATGTAGTATTGTTATAGTAATGTAGTATTATAGTAATGTAGTATTATAGTAGTGTAGTATTGTTATAGTAATGTAGTATTATTATAGTAATGTAGTATTATAGTAATGTAGTATTGTTATAGTAATGTAGTATTATAGTAATGTAGTATTATTATAGTAATGTAGTATTGTTATAGTAATGTAGTAGTGTTATAGTAATGTAGTATTATAGTAATGTAGTATTATAGTAATGTAGTATTATAGTAATGTAGTATTGTTATAGTAATGTAGTATTATAGTAATGTAGTATTCTTATAGTAATGTAGTATTGTTATAGTAATGTAGTATTATAGTAATGTAGTATTGTTATAGTAATGTAGTATTATAGTAATGTAGTATTCTTATAGTAATGTAGTATTGTTATAGTAATGTAGTATTATAGTAATGTAGTAGTGTTATAGTAATGTAGTATTATAGTAATGTAGTGTTATAGTAATGTAGTGTTATAGTAATGTAGTGTTATAGTAATGTAGTATTATAGTAATGTAGTATTATTATAGTAATGTAGTATTGTTATAGTAATGTAATATTGTTATAGTAATGTAGTGTTATAGTAATGTAGTATTATAGTAATATAGTGTTATAGTAATGTAGTATTGTTATAGTAATGTAGTATTATAGTAATGTAGTATTATTATAGTAATGTAGTATTATAGTAATGTAGTGTTATAGTAATGTAGTATTATAGTAACGTAGTATTATTATAGTAATGTAGTATTGTTATAGTAATGTAATATTGTTATAGTAATGTAGTATTATAGTAATGTAGTATTATAGTAATGTAGTATTGTTATAGTAATGTAGTATTATAGTAATGTAGTATTGTTATAGTAATGTAGTATTGTTATAGTAATGTAGTATTATAGTAATGTAGTATTCTTATAGTAATGTAGTATTATTATATTAGTTAAAACAACACATTGATTAACAATAATTTGGTATTTTATCACATTTGAAAGTAATGCGGCCTGTCAACTTCAAATTCTTTGTATGTGCGGCCCATTTACCTGCCTGAGTTTGAGACCCCTGGGTTAAGACATGTACTTCTATTTGCTGGAAGGAGTTAATCAATGTATATGGCTGAGCAAATGGAAAAATGATATCACAATATGCAAATATCTTAACTCATTATCTTACACTATAGTGAAAAGGTCACTCAGCGGATGTATTCAGGATGGAGTGTGGCAACCAGGACAAAGAGGGGAAGGTCAAGGAATCTGTAATAAAAAAATAACTGAGTATCTTTATGACTATAAAGTCATTGTGGCCTTAGACTTTAGCTAAAGAAGATTCAATTAGTCGTATTGCATTTGGGGTTTATGAGCATTTGCATGCAAAATAGCTCAGCAGACCCAATACTTCTTGGATTGTACATAGACTTACAGCATAGTCACCTGTAGGTGGCACTAGAGAGACAGTTTCTCCATCTATTTTGCATACTTTTCCCAGGGAGCATTTCACTAAAGACTCCCTATATTTTGCTGGATCTCCCCAAGGAGAATCGGTACTTTTAGTGAGCATTTGCATTTCTTTCAAACTCATCTGTATATTTTATGATGTTTGGACCAAGCCTTTGGTATTTGCATTGAGCTTATGCTTTGGAGGTAGTGACTTTACTCTTCCCAGTTAATTTTAATTTTACCAAATGTTCATGGGGGGGTCAAGCATCTTTTTATATTAGTGCAGAAACCAATATATCAGTACTCCTAGATGTATACATATGCACCCTATGTTAAATGGTGTTCTTCTGCCATTTTGCTTTAGGTTCTTGCAGCAATGGTCAGAGTTGGACTAACCAAAGCTCCTCTAGTGGACCTTGTCTATGACGTAATATTGGTCCTAGGAACAAAAGAGATCATTAGGGCAAACAGAGGACAACTGCCATCTGAAGCTTACAGTAGAGGAGATCACTTACTGCTAGAGTGAATTAATACCCAACAATTAGAATGTCCTTAAAGGAGGGTGGTCAAGGTAAGAAAATCCACGTACATTAACTCAGACTAATAAATTCGGACCCCAGACCAAACCCTAGACTGTCTAGATTATTGCAGTGCCCAGACCAGACTCCCCCTAAACAAATACAGACCCCACAACAAGCACCCTAAATAAATACAGACTTTAAACCAGACCCCCTAACTACTGACCTTGGACCAGACCTGATCCCCTAAACTAATACACACATCAGGACAGACCATTAAATACAGACCCCCCCGACCTGACCCCCTAAACTAATATACACCTCAGGAAAGACCCGTAAATACAGACCCCGAGACCTTCTTAAGTAATACAGTCATACAGAACCCAGATCAGACCCCCTAAATACAGACATCCATCAATCCAAAGAAAAGAGTAAAAGAAAAAGCGGCAACTCACCATCCTGCGTAATAATCCTTTTTATTTTTACTCATAAAATGTCCATAGACAAGTGTGGGAAGATGATCCCAGCGGGCAGCAGCCTGTTTCGTGCAGCAACACTTCCTCTGGCCTGATCACCATCTGGGTATCTTGGATCTAAATACAGAACCCAGATACCTTAAACTAATACAGATCCCAGGCCAGACCTCCTAAATACAGACCCCAAGACCTGACCCACTAAACTAATAATGACCCCAGACCTGACTCCCCAAACTAATACAGACCCCCATAACCCTAAATACAGACCTCAGACCCCCTAAACTAATACAGATCTCAGACACCTAAATACAGACCCCAAGACCTGACCCACTAATCTAATAATGACCCCCAGACCTGACTCCCTAAACTAATACAGACCCCCATAACCCTAAATACAGACCTCAGACCCCCTAAACTAATACAGACCTCAGACACCTAAATACAGACCCCCTAAATATATACCCCCTAAACTAATACAGACCCCAGACCCCTAAATACAGACCCCAGACCCCTAAATACAGACCTCAGACCCCCTAAACTAAAACAGACCTCAGACACCTAAATACAGACCCCCTACATATAGACCCCCTAAACTAATACAGACCCCAGAACGCTAAATACAGACCCCAGACCCCTTAAACTAATACAGACCTCTGACCCCTAAATACAGACCCCAGACCCCTAAATACAGACCTCAGACCCCCTAAACTAAAACAGACCTCAGACACCTAAATACAGACCCCCTACATATAGACCCCCTAAACTAATACAGACCCCAGAACGCTAAATACAGACCCCAGACCCCTTAAACTAATACAGACCTCTGACCCCTAAATACAGACTCTTAAGTATAGATCCCTAAATAAGGACCACCTAAATTAATACAGACCCCTATATACAGACCCCTAAACTAATACAGGCCCCAGAACACTACAGACCCAGACCCCTAAAACTAATACAGACCTCAAACCCCAAAATACAGACCTGTAAATACAGACCCCCTAAACTAATACAGACCCCAGACCCCTTAAATACAGACCCCTAAATACAGACCCCTAAACTAATACAGACCCCAGAAGCCCTAAATACAGACCACCTAAATAGACCTCTAAATACAGACTCTCTAAACTTATACAAACCCCAGACCCCCTAAAGTACCCCTAAATACCTACCCCTAATCCAATACAGACCCCAGACAAGACCCCCTAAATACAGACCCCCTTATACTTCAATAGCAGCTCACAGTCTTCTTTATGGGGTCTTGCTGTTGTACTAGGATGTAATTTGGTCTCTCAACAGTAACAAGAACTGCAAACATTAGGTCTTCTGACCGTATATCTGCAGATCCTTTTGTAGGACATATACACAATGCAGTTTTGGTGCAGTTTTTGCCGCGATTCACACTTTGAGCGGCCATGGACTCCCCGGGAGCCTCGGGCGGCCGTCCCAAACGCCCCTATGATGATCTGCCACTGCCATACGTAAAGGTGAATAACAGAGATTACTTGGATTCCACACCTCCGTTCACCCAGCGCCAAACCATTTACAGCTCAATGATCCTCTTTTCCGGTGAGAATCAAAACAACGTCCTTCCTTGTAGATTCATTATAGCTGATAGAAAATATACAAAATGTCAATGGTGAAAGTGAAATACTGATTAAGGTTTTGGTTTAGTAAGGCTCAATGGTTATAAACCGTTTTTTACCATAGCTTTGTCCACCATAGGAAGAACATATACTGTATATCAGTGTTTAATGACTTAGACGAGTACTATCAAGGGACATGTAGGACGTAACCTGGTGAGTAATGTCAGTAATTAGGGACGATCAATGATCATTGGATCAGGATTGGGTCATAGGGATTATTTATCAACGTCTTCAAACTAGCGGGTTTTAGTCTACAAAGGAACAATGGCAGTAATTGACCTCTTCAAAAAAACATTTAACATCGTAAAAGCCAGTCTTTGAGTAATAATAATATATCTATTTTGACTAATTTATGGAAATTTACCATATAGGTTACTTTACCACAAGCCAATAGACATATAACACATGGGATTATATTATAGGATATCAATTCACCTGTATGAAGCCAAGGAGAACACACAAAAGCCATGCAAATGGAAACCTGGGCAAAATAAAACCCAATGTTCAGCAGATTGAAGAAACAATGGGAACCGTGAAACAGATACAATTAATTACCATTAATCCACTACAAACAAGAGATTTACACCATTAAAGACAAATTACTCTTCCCAAAAATCATAAAAATCCCCATAAATTCGAAGACAGATTATAATCAGTAATTAATTTACTGAGCCCAAGTTACCATATAGAATAAAGCCCATTTTTTTGTTAAGGAAACACTGGCCCAATAATTATAATAATAGTATAGCTTAAAGGCTTTGTACACATTCAAATTTTTTTTTATTTTTTTATTATTAAATTAACCTGTTTTGTGTTTTTAAGCAGTTTTTTCATTGACTTTTACTAAAAAAATATATATAATTTTTGCGATACAGCTACTGTGTATCCTGTATACATATAAGCTGTATTATTCTTGGCTCGGCTAAATGTGGGTTCTCTGTGTCTCTGACACATAGGGTCCACCTAATATCGATCACATCTAAGGTGTACATAGCCTTGAAAGAGGTTGTCTCATAAATACAACGCCTTTTAATAAGCCCACATACAAATGTGTCCACCCTTACCTGTGCTTGAAGTTGGTTAAGGACTCCAATTTGCTATGAAACCAATTCAATACAATATCGTGACATGCTAGCAAAACCCATGATAGGCTGCAATTCACATCAGGACCACTGGGTGGCCACACATAGACACATATAGCATAGATGGACATCTCGTGACAGAGTATTGTGAAATCATGTTTTTTTCAAAGTTGATCATTTCGCTCCACACCTCTCAGGATATGTTGAGATAAGAGAAAAGGTGAAGAAGGACAAATCTGTAGGCCATTTTTATAGAGGAGAACACTTTCTATGAGCCAGTTCAGAGAACCATTTAGTAAGAGCCATTTCCACTTTGGCGAACCCGGTCAATCCTTGTATTACCAGACAGCCATTAATGTGTGGGCAGACACAGCTTCCCCCAGCAATAACCGCAGATCACAGGGGTTCAAGAAGCCAGGCAAGCAGCGAGCAGCTCTGCTATGTAAAGATGAATGGTCTTCGTAAGACTATCACTTTAGGATAAATCAGGGAGGTTGGGTAGCTGTGGTGGAAATGCTCAGAGTTTTCCAAAACTCTCATTTACTTTAATGAAGGTTGACCATATATGTTGAGCCTCATCTACTTTGAGGACCAGAACAGGCTCATTCTCAGGATTTGTGATGGTTCAAGCTGTTGGATCACCACTTATCTGATTTAATTTTTATGACTTGTGCAATTGCCATGTTGTAATAGTCTATTTTGGTTAAATGCCTTTAAATGAAGTGTACAGTGTAAAAGTGGACCGCTGAAGTTGAATATTTAGAAGTGGACTGTGAAGAAGTAGACTGTGTAGTAGACTATGTAGAAATGGGCTGTGTAGAAGTGGGCCACGTAGAAATGGGACATCTAGAAGTGGACTGTGTAGAAGTAAACTATGTAGAACTTGACTGTGTTGAACTTGACTGTGTAGGAGTGGACTGTGTAAAAGTGGACTGTGTGGACTATGTAGAAATGGACTATGTAGCAGTGGATTGTGTAGAAATGGACTTTGTAAGAGACTACCTAGAAGATGACTATGTAGAAGTGGATTTTCAGGAAGTTGGCTATGTACAGTAGTAGTGGTATTTGTATAAGTGGACTGTGTAGTAGACTACCTAGAAGATCACTGTGTAGAAGTGGTCTTTCTGGAAGTTGGCTATGTACAGTAGTAGTGGTCTACAGTATGTAGAAGTGTACTGTGTAGTAGACTATCTAATAGATCACTGTGAAGATATGGACTTTCTAAAAGTAGGTTATGTGCAGTGGTAGTAGTAGTAGTCTATGTAGAAGTGGACTATGTAGAACTGGATTGTGTAGAAATTGACTGTGTAGTAGACTATGTTGAATCTCATTGTGTAAAAGAGACTGTTTAGAAGTTGGCTGTGTACAGTAGTAGTGGTCTATGTAGAAGTGGACTGTGCGAATTATGTGGAAATTGACTATGTAGAAGTGGATTATGTAGAAATGGACTGTGTAGTAGACTATGTAGACGCTGACTGTGTAGAAGGGGACTGTTTAGAAGTTGGCTATGTACAGTAGTCGTGGTCTATGTAGAAGTGTTTTGTGTAGAAGTAGACTATGCAGAAGTAGACTGTGTAGAAATGGCCTCTATAGTAGACTATCTAGAAGATGACTGTGTAGAAGTGGATTTTCTGGAAGTTGGCTATGTACAGTAGAAGTGGACTATGTAGAAGTGGATTGTATAGAAATGGACTGTGTAGTAGACTATGTAGAAGCTGGCTGTGTAGAAGGGGACTGTTTAGAGTGTGGCTGTGTACAGTAGTAGCAGAACCGATAAAAACACAGGGACATATACAAAAACACCGAAAAAGGCCATACTTACAAATGGACACAGCCAGGCCAGAAATGCTGATGAAAGGGCGAGCAGGTGCTTTAAATAATAATAGCCACTCCCACTAGTCTTGAGGGGAGTGGTGTGTGGTGCATGGGATGTGTAGTAAGAAATAATAAATGAATAGTGTGTGTGCAAGTGTAATACTATAAGTGAAATATAGGGGGCAGTAATAAATGAAGTGCCTCAATAGAAATAAATGGATAATGGGGTGCAAGTGAGTGAAACATGGAGGGATAGTGTGTACGTCATGAGGCACAACGTGTATAGCCAGGTAGAAGCCTATTTGTGACGCCTTGATAATTCATAGAGCGGGCTACCCTGCTTGCTATGCCAAACAACAACACACCATGCTCTCCCAGCATCAAAGACCCGGCTGTGTCCAAGAGAAGCGAATATACATAATAATGAAAAATACCTGGGGTATTGGTAATCATTTTGGCCAAAAGGACGCAAGCTCGCAATCCACGACAAGGATCCCCAGACTTGCGAGTCCCTAACTCCTAAACTGGAACAGAACGTTCCTGATGCACAAACAGAACCGATAAAAACACAGGGACATATACAAAAACACCGAAAAAGGCCATACTTACAAATGGACACAGCCAGGCCAGAAATGCTGATGAAAGGGCGAGCAGGTGCTTTAAATAATAATAGCCACTCCCACTAGTCTTGAGGGGAGTGGTGTGTGGTGCATGGGATGTGTAGTAAGAAATAATAAATGAATAGTGTGTGTGCAAGTGTGATACTATAAGTGAAATATAGGGGGCAGTAATAAATGAAGTGCCTCAATAGAAATAAATGGATAATGGGGTGCAAGTGTGTGAAACATGGAGGGATAGTGTGTACGTCATGAGGCACAACGTGTATAGCCAGGTAGAAGCCTATTTGTGACGCCTTGATAATTCATAGAGCGGGCTACCCTGCTTGCTATGCCAAACAACAACACACCATGCTCTCCCAGCATCAAAGACCCGGCTGTGTCCAAGAGAAGCGAATATACATAATAATGAAAAATACCTGGGGTATTGGTAATCATTTTGGCCAAAAGGACGCAAGCTCGCAATCCACGACAAGGATCCCCAGACTTGCGAGTCCCTAAATCCTAAACTGGAACAGAACGTTCCAGATGCACAAACAGAACCGATAAAAACACAGGGACATATACAAAAACACCGAAAAAGGCCATACTTACAAATGGACACAGCCAGGCCAGAAATGCTGATGAAAGGGCGAGCAGGTGCTTTAAATAATAATAGCCACTCCCACTAGTCTTGAGGGGAGTGGTGTGTGGTGCATGGGATGTGTAGTAAGAAATAATAAATGAATAGTGTGTGTGCAAGTGTAATACTATAAGTGAAATATAGGGGGCAGTAATAAATGAAGTGCCTCAATAGAAATAAATGGATAATGGGGTGCAAGTGAGTGAAACATGGAGGGATAGTGTGTACGTCATGTGTACAGTAGTAGTGGTCTATGTAGAAGTGAACTGTGGGAACTATGTGGAAATGGACTATGTAGACATGGATTCTGTAGAAATGGACTGTGTAGTAGATTATGTAGAAGCTGGCTGTGTAGAAGTGGACTGTGTGAACTATGTGGAAATGGACTATGTAGACGTGGATTCTGTAGAAATGGACTGTGTAGTAGACCATGTAGAAGCTGGCTGTGTAGAAGTGGACTGTGTGAACTATGTGGAAATGGACTATGTCGACGTGGATTCTATAGAAATGGACTGTGTAGTAGACTATGTAGAAGCTGGCTGTGTAGAAGGGGACTGTTTAGAGTGTGGCTGTGTACAGTAGTAGTGGTCTAAATAGAAGTGGACTGTGGGAACTATGTGGAAATGGACTATGTAGACGTGGATTCTGTAGAAATGGACTGTGTAGTAGATTATGTAACAGCTGGCTGTGTAGAAGGGGACTGTTTAGTGCGTTGGCTGTGTACAGTAGTAGTGGTCTATGTAGAAGTGGACTGTGGGAACTATGTGGAAATGGACTATGTAGACGTGGATTTTGTAGAAATGGACTGTGTAGTAGACTATGTAGAAGCTGACTGTGTAGAAGGGGGCTGTGTAGTGTGTTGGCTGTGTACAGTAGTAGTGGTCTAAATAGAAGTGGACTGCGTAGAATATTTGAGTGGACAATTATACTGCAATGTGTCTTTGGGTTCTGAATTTAAGACAAATATTTGTATTTGTTGCTATCGCTGAAAGAAGTAAAACAAGCGACTTCTGATCATTTATCTTCAACAAAACATTTAACATCCATTACATTTACTTTAGATAATGAATCACAGAAAATATTCCTTAAAGACAAAATATTGTATTCAAAGACGTTCAGATCTAGTGTCTTCGCCTTTCTGGGAGACTGAACTCAATCAGCTGAATTTACAGAAGAATTTATTCCTTTGAGGTATTTGATTTCTTAAACCATGATAAATGTCAGATGATGTTGATGGCTGACTGCTGACTTTTATTAGACATGTTTCTTTCTGAGACAACTTGGAATTAAATGACAGCTATGGAACCAGTCGATCAAAAAAATAAAAAAGGCACATGTTTCAAAAAAATAAATAAATATGTGAACAAGCAATATCCTGACTATTCAATATGATTTTGTCATTCATCCTTCCACATGTTCCAGCGGCGGCTATCCACCGGTGGCGGCAGGCAACCAGACTCATCCCTCCACACTCCAGCGATGTCCTATGCTTGTAGCCAGGGCTCCCAGCTGCCAGCCACGCTGGTTTCAGGTATCTGGTGCCCGTCTATGACGACCGGTCTGGCGGTCAATTTATAGTTCGGCCTGACCTCTTTTGCCTGCAAATCAAGGTACTTCCTCTGTGTGCTATTGTGTGTTCTTTAGGGTATGTTCACACGGCCTAATTTCGGCCATTTTTAGGCAGTAAACGCCCGAAAATCAAAAGCAGAACATCTCCAAACATCTTCCCATTGATTTCAATGAGAAAAATGGCTTTCTGTTCCGATGGGCCGTTTTTTTATGCGGCAGTTTTGAAAAAATGCCATGTAAAAAAACGGCCGCAAAAAAGAAGTGCAGGACACTTCTTGGGACGTTTTTGGAGCTGTTTTTCATAGACTCTATTGAAAAAAGCTCCAAAAATGGCCGTAAAAAACGCAGCGAAAATCGCTAGTGGCTTAAAAACGCCTGAAAATCAACAGCTCCATATTTTCAGACGTTTTTGACTCAGCGTGTGAACATAGCCTTACCCTGATCCTTACCTTGACTCTGATCTGTTACTGGATTCCGTTCCTGTGTCACTTCTTTGGATTTGACCCCTGGCCTGTCCTTTGAATATGTCCTCTGGCTTCTCACTTCCTCACTGCTCTCCTGGTGATGACCCTTGGATTCATTCCTGACTTCGCCTTTGATACTATCATAGACGGACACCACCAATTAGGGACTGTTCCTACTTGCAGGGGTTAAGGGAGTAAAAGAGAGATATATTAGACTCTGCACCGCAGTTTCATCAGTGCCAGACCGATTGTCTCT
The DNA here is from genome assembly GCF_050947455.1 of Rhinoderma darwinii. Classification (NCBI taxonomy): domain Eukaryota; kingdom Metazoa; phylum Chordata; class Amphibia; order Anura; family Rhinodermatidae; genus Rhinoderma; species Rhinoderma darwinii. The sequence goes on along the minus strand of NC_134687.1, from coordinate 13,307,149 downwards.
CAAGGATTTACTTTTAAGATGAGAAACTTAACAGTTGTCTGTTAAAATAGTCAAGTTTAAAGGGAATGTACACCTTTAAAAATCATTTTCCAGTTCAAATGCACATAAAATTTACATTAAAAAATTGTTTCACTTTGGAATTACATTACATTACTTATCCTGTACTGATCCTGAGTTACATCCTGTATTATACTCCAGAGCTGTACTCACTATTCTGCTGGTGGAGTCACTGTGTACATACATTACATTACTTATCCTGTACTGATCCTGAGTTACATCCTGTATTATACTCCAGAGCTGCACTCACTATTCTGCTGGTGGAGTCACTGTGTACATACATTACATTACTTATCCTGTACTGATCCTTAGTTACATCCTGTATTATACTCCAGAGCTGCACTCACTATTCTGCTGGTGGAGTCACTGTGTACATACATTACATTACTTATCCTGTACTGATCCTGAGTTATATCCTGTATTATACTCCAGAGCTGCACTCACTATTCTGCTGGTGGAGTCACTGTGTACATACATTACATTACTTATCCTGTACTGATCCTGAGTTATATCCTGTATTATACTCCAGAGCTGCACTCACTATTCTGCTGGTGGAGTCACTGTGTACATATATTACATTACTTATCCTGTACTGATCCTGAGTTATATCCTGTATTATACTCCAGAGCTGCACTCACTATTCTGCTGGTGGAGTCACTGTGTACATATATTACATTACTTAACTTGTACTGATCCTGAGTTACATCCTATATTATACTCCAGAGCTGCACTCACTATTCTGCTGGTGGAGTCACTGTGTACATGCATTACATTACTTATCCTGTACTGATCCTGAGTTACATCCTGTATTATACTCCAGAGCTGCACTCACTATTCTGCTGGTGGAATAACTGTGCACATACATTACATTACTTATCCTGTACTGATCCTGAGTTACATCCTGTATTATACTCCAGAGCTGCACTCACTATTCTGCTAGTGGAGGCACTGTGTACATACATTACATTACTTATCCTGTACTGATCCTGAGTTACATCCTGTATTATACTCCAGAGCTGCACTCACTATTCTGCTGGTGGAGGCACTGTGTACATACATTACATTACTTATCCTGTACTGATCCTGAGTTACATCCTGTATTATACTCCAGAGCTGCACTCACTATTCTGCTGGTGGAGTCACTGTGTACATATATTACATTACTTACCCTGTACTGATCCTGAGTTACATCCTTTATTATACTCCAGAGCTGTTCTCACTATTCTGCTGGTGGAGTCACTGTGTACATACATTACATTACTTATCCTGTACTGATCCTGAGTTACATCCTGTATTATACTCCAGAGCTGCAGTCACTATTCTGCTGGTGGAGTCACTGTATACATACATTACATTACTTATCTAGTACTGATCCTGAATTACATCCTGTATTATACTCTAGAGCAGCACTCACTATTCTTTTTGTGGAGCCACTATGTACATACATTACATTACTTATCCTGTACTGATCCTGAGTTATATCCAGTATTATACTCCAGAGCTGCACTCACTATTCTACTGGTGGAATAACTGTGTACATACATTACATTACTTATTCTGTACTGATCCTGAGTTACATCCTGTATTATACTCCAGAGCTGCACTCACTATTCTGCTGGTGGAGTCACTGTGTACACTGTACATACATTACATTACTTATTCTGTGCTGATCATGAGTTACATCCTGTATTATACTACAGAGCTGTACCCACTATTCTGCTGGTGGAGTCACTGTACATACATTGCATTATTTATCCTGTACTGATCCTGAGTTACATCCAGTATTATACTCAGAGCTGTATTCACTATTCTGCTGATGGAGTCACTGTGTACATACATTACATTACTTATCCTGTACTGATCCTGAGTTACATCCTGTATTATACTCCAGAGCTGCACTCACTTTTCTGCTGGTGGAGTCACTGTGTACATACATTACATTACTTATCCTGTACTGATCCTGAGTTATATCCTGTATTATATTCCAGAGCCGCACTCACTATTCTGCTGGGGGAGTCACTGTGTACATACATTACATTACTTATCCTGTACTGATCCTGAGTTACATCCTGTATTATACTCCAGAGCTGTACTCACTATTCTGCTGGTGGAGTCACTGTGTACATACATTACATTACTTATCCTGTACTGATCCTGAGTTATATCCTGTATCTCTTTATTTTATATACATTTACAAAACATAAACTGAAAAACAAATACATAACTAATTCCATATAACCAAAAAGTCACAACCAAATTCTTATAAACAAATTTTCTTATATACATCTCTGTATATGAGAAGAGAAAACTATACCAGACTCGGCCACATATACCCCACTCTTATATACTTACATCTACACTTCATCCGAAGCTAAACAATAACTAGAATATATACAAACATCATATAAACGTAATCAAAAGTACTAACAGAAAATCCCCCGACCCGCGTCAACCAAGGGCCTAAAGAAACAACATAATAATGATGATAATAATCAAACAACATAATAATAGCAAATAAAATAATAATAATAAACAAAACAATCCAATCCAAAATATAATAATACTAATCCAAATATTATTATTTTTTTTTTTTTTTAAACACACTATACACATCCTGACTTTCCCTAACCTTACCCTTCTTACCTAATCTCCACCACCCTAGCCAGCATCTCGCCTCATGTCCTCTCACGTCCGCATAGTCCAGATGCTGGCCCCCACCACCACACCCAACACCCCAGCCCAGCCCCCCGCCCCATGTCCTCCCATGTCCGCATAGTCCGGGGCTGGGTCAGGCACACCCCCCCCCCCGACCCCCTCCCAACCTATCTATTAACCCCCTTAAGTTTATCCCTATTCTAACAACATTTTTACAATATAATACAATGCACATCACTAACTTGTCCAAATACCAAACCATATACAAAATACACCGTACCCGAAAGCACCAAGTTCGGTCGCTTGTAAACCTTTTTCCTGCCATTTCAATCCTAAACAAAACAAAAATCTTCCTGTGCTTACCTAGCCCATCACCAGATAGAGAGAAGGGAAAGCCCCCCCCAGCACCCCCCCCAGAGGCCAAGCTCCCACGTCCACCGCTGCACCCTCCCTATCGCTTGCCCTATCTCCTTACCCTATTACTAGCCCTTTTCTTGACCCTATTGAAAGCTGACCCTATGCTGACCCTCACCTTTCCCTTATTCCGAGCCCTATCGCTATATTTTTTTTATTGGTGCCTCAGCGGAACGCAGACCCCCACCTCCAGTTGAGCACCGGTGACGACCCCCCCTCCCTCATGAAAGCCGACACATTAAGGCACCCAAAAGGAAAAGCCCCTCCAAAGACGAGAGGCATTGGATGCTCCCAATCTGCCGACCTCCAAAGAATGCACCTTCACCAGGTCACCCATGATATTGCTAACAACCTCATCCACTAGGAGGATTTTCTTCTGGGTGAAAACTAGACATCGTGCATTCCACATAAAGTGCCTGACCACTATACTGACTAGAAACAAGGTGCAATGGTCCCTACCACCGAGGTCTCCGAACACTCCATAGGCCCACCCAGCATAGGAGAGGCTGGTTAGGCCTGGCCAACCAATGGAGGCTCCCACCCTTTTGTATACCTCTGTATTGAAAGGGCAATGAAGCAGGAAATGCTCCATGCTTTCCAGCACTCCGCCGCACTCCTCCCGGGGGCAATCCCGAACATCAGAGCTTCTGCACTTTAGATTGCCCCTCACATACAGTCTCCCATGGAAGCAACGCCAAGCCAGATCCCAAAACTTCTGGGGAATCCTCGCTGAATTTAAAAGTTTTAATCCCACCCCGAGGTCACTACTTGGGCAGTCTTTGAGCGCCAGGGGCTTCTGGAAGTGGGTCATCAGGACCCTCCTGTCAAGAAATTTTATCGACATGGTCCTGATCTCCCACACCTCCAGACCCCACCGGCGAACAATCTTCAGCGCCAGGGTTGCATAAGCCGGGAGATGTCCGTGAGGTGTACGCAGGTCTTTCACTTGCCCTCCTCTCTCCCATTCCTGGAAGAAAGGCCGAAACCACCCCCTGCAGGAGGATATCCACCAAGGAGCCCTCTCTTGCCAGAGGTTTGCCAGGTTGATCTTAACAAAGGTGTTCACTAGGAACACCACCGGGTTAACCATACCTAACCCGCCTAGTGTCCTTGGTAGGTAAGTAACCTCCCTCTTGATTAGGTTGAGCCTGTTCCCCCATAACATCTGGAAGAACAGGCTATAGACCCGAGTCCAGATAGGTTCTGGCAAGATGCACACACTGCCCAGGTAAAGCAACATGGGCACCAGGTAGGCCTTGGCCAAGTGAACCCTTTCCCTCAGGGTTAAGGACCAACCCTTCCATTGGTCGACCTTCTGGGCAACTAGATTCAGCCTATCCTCCCAGTTCTTCTTGGGGTAATCACCCGGGCCAAATTCGACTCCTAAGATCTTAGCAGACCCCTGAGGCTCTGGAAGGGTGTTCGGGAGATCAAAACCAGGATCTCCTCCTCCCAGCCAGAGACTTTTGCACTTATCCCGGTTGACCTTGGAAACAGATGCCAATGAGTAACGCTCCACTTCCGAAATCACCCACTCTGCCTCCCCTCTCGAGGAGACAAAAATGGAGACGTCATCTGCATACGCAACCACACTCTGAGTGGCCTCCGGCCCCTCCAGGCCGGCCCCGACTCCCGCCAATGGCCCACGATCGATCCTTTTAAGAAAAGGATCAATTGCGAACGCATATAGCAAAGGGCTCAAGGGACAACCCTGGCGGACACCAGACCCAACCTCAAAGGGGGTTCCAACCCAACCGTTCACCAGCGCAAAAGTCTCAGCCCCAGTGTATAAGGTCTGTAGCCAATTGACAAACCCCCCAGGTAGGCCGTACCTCAGAAGGACCGACCAGAGGTACTCGTGGTCCACCCGGTCAAAAGCCTTGGCCTGGTCCAAGGACAGGATGTACCCCTCCCACCGACCAGAATTTCCCTGCTCCACTGCCTCTCTGACACTGAGGACAGCACTAAATGTGCTGCGGCCTGGAACAGAGCAATGCTGGACCGGCGAAAGGAGCCGGGATGCAAACTTCACCAGCCGATTAAACAGCACCTTTGCGGAACCTTTCTGTCTGTATTGAGCAGCGCTATGGGACGTCAATTCTCAATACGGGTCGAGTCTTTACCCTTCGATAAAACTATCAAGGCCGACCTCCTCATTGACATTGGCAAAGTACCCGAGGAAAGGCACTCATTAAACACCTCAGTCAAGAGGGGAACTAGGGTTCCTTTAAAAGTCTTATAAAACTCGGATGTTAAGCCATCCGGCCCTGGCGATTTTTTGAGGGCAAGCCCATCAATCGCCAATCCCACTTCCTATTCCTTGATCGAGTCTATCAAAACACAGAGAGAGGAGTCTACCCCTGGCTCAGGGATGGTTTCAGCCAGGAAAGCCGACATCTCGTCTCGGTTTGGATCTTGCTTCCCCAAGAGGTGCGAGTAGAAGGATCTGACGACCTCCAAGATCCCTGATTTGGATCTCTTCAGAGATCCTGTACTATCAATCAGTCCTGTCACAACCTTACGACTCACTGACAACTTACAGTTCCTGTAGGGGTCGGGCGAGCGGTACCTCCCGAAATCCCTCTCAAGAACTAAAGATGTGTGCCTATCATACTGACACCTCCTGAGCAAAGCTTTCACCACGGAGATCTCCTCCCCACTACCCCCGGTTGAGACCAGATGTTCGAGTTTCGTCCTCAGTTCCTGATATAGGTGGTACCTACTCATGGACCTGAGGCTCGAGAGCCTGCGGAAAAATCCTGCCACCCGGACTTTAAACAACTCCCACCACTCAGACTTAGTACCACTGAGATCCAACAAAGGTACCTGGCTCTGAAGAAAATCCTCAAAGGCCTGTCTTATCTCCGCTTCTTCCAAGAGAGTAGAATTCAGCCTCCATATACCTCTTCCCATCTGGAGGGACTCTGCAATGTTCAAAGAGAAAATAATCATACAGTGATCGGAGAACTCCACCTCAACAACGGACACTGGTGAAGAGATGGCTTCCTCCTTCAAAAAAAACCTGTCTATCCTAGACCTACAACTACCTCTACGATAGGTGAAACCCGAGTGGCCTGGGGTATGCCTGATGTGGATATCCACCAGGCGAGCATCGCTAACTATATTTTTTAATGCTACACTATCATAGGTCAATTTTTTATCTCCGGAACCTCCTCTATCTCGGGGCCTCACGACAGTATTGAAGTCCCCTCCAAAGATAACTTGTCGACCTGAAAAAAGGAAAGGCTTAATCCTCATGAAGAGACTTTCACGGTCCCATTTGCTCTGGGGTCCGTATATATTGATTAATCTTAATTCCTGTCCTCTCATGAGGACATCTAAGATCAAGCACCTCCCCATTTCTAACTCAATCATCCGTCGGCATGTTACCGGTGCGGTGAAAAGGACCGCCACTCCGCTATAGGGCTCAGCCGCAAGAGACCAGTAGGAGGGCCCACGTCGCCACTCCCTCCTAGATTTAACGACGTCTGCCAAAACTGACAGCCTGGTCTCCTGCAAAAACAAAATGTCGGCTTCAACTCGGCCAAGAAAATCAAAAGCTGCAAATCTCGCCCTATCTGACTTAATGCTGGCAACATTAATTGATGCCAGCGTCAACGGAGTGGGTGCCGCCATCATGGATGTTTGAGTTAGACGGCTTTCTTCTTCCCACCCCCCCTCTATCTGATGAGGACCCCCCTTCTTTGCCTCGCTTCTTGCAAACTGAGGAGTCCATACTCACCACCCTATTCCCATCTTCATCCCCAAGTTCCGGGTCAACCTCCCCCTCTGGGGGCAACGGCCTCTGCAGCAAGGGAGGCTCAACGACTCTAGGGTGCCCTACCATGCCCTCCCTCTTAGTATGAGAGGCTGGAATGTCCACAAGAGCATGGTATCGATCAGTAGAGCGCACCAGGGGGGTACAGGATTTACCTTCCTGGGCCAGGGCGGGGCCAGATGTATTTGGCCCTTGGGTTTTGCCCGGTGTCCCACTTTCATAGTGGGAGGACTGAGAGTCCTCAGCCCTCTGCTCCCTTTGGATCCTCCTCATCTCCTCATTTAATTCGGCCTCCCCAGGGGCATCAGCTTCAGGGGGGGCATCTAGATCCGAATCAGAGGTCGTCCCTTCTTTGCATTCTTCCCTTGCCCCTGTGCCCCATCGTCCCTGCCCGCACCCTCACCCACGGAGGCCTCCCTCTTCTCATCCTCCGCAGGTTTGGAACAAGCATTGACAACAGAGCGAAGACACCGACTGAACGGGTGACCTAAGTCACCACACAGGTTGCAGCGAATACGGTCACACGATGCGGCTAGATGATCAATCCCCCCACAATGAGCACACTTCTGCACCTTGCAGCCTGCACTCATATGTGAGGGGTCGCCACACCGGTGACACAACTTCGGCTGCCTCTGGTAGAAGACAAGGATCCGATCTCTTCCCAGGAAAGCAGACGATGGTATGTGGGACACCGTCTGTCCCAGACGCTTTAATTTAACCATGAACGTCCAGGCCCCTGACCACATGCCAAACTCGTCTAAGTTCTTCCGTGGCATCTCTACTACCTCTCCGTACCTTCCCAACCAGGTCATGATATCAATACAAGAGAGTGACTCGTTACGGGTAAGAACGGTCACTCTCTTGGGACCACTTTGGCGAGAAATTGCTTGTGCAGCAAAGTCTCGCCAGCCAGGCTCGTCCTTCATCAGCTCGTAGTTCCCCCAGAAGACCTCAAGGCCCCCTAGGTGAACAAAGCTGATGTCAAACTCGACCGAGCCATGAGGATGTATCAAGGCAAAGATGTCACTCGCCTTGAAGCCCATCCCCAGCAGCAGCTCCACCACCCTCTTTCTGGGAGGGCACACATCATTGCCACGCCACCGGAGACGGACCACATTCCTCCTGGCTACAGCCTGCCTGGCTGTTGGGAGCGACCACTGATCTCCTTGTTGCTCTCGGAAGGCATTTAGACCATATCTGTCTATCCAGAAAGACAGGTCCTTCTGCGCTCCCCCTATGGTTAGGGTTTGCTTTCCCTCTCTTAAGGCGTCCAAGAGACGTTGTTGCAAGTTACCGTCCCCGGACCTTGAGGATGAAGATGGGTGGGCCCGCTGTTCCCCCGCTGCCACACCAGCATAAGACCTGCCGGATGTCACAGCAAGAGGAGCGCCAGGCCCATTGGCCCTGGTTGATACCCCATCCCCACCACCCACCACCTCAACACCTACAGACACAGCACTCAACACCCCATTACCAGCAGACACTCCAGCAACTTTATTTACAGACACCTGCATACTCCCAGCAGTTCCCACATTCACAGCCGCAAATTTTTTATTTAACCCACCAGGTCCCCCTGCAGTCATCCTTCTGGCCAGGCCTGGTTCTATGTTATGTATTTTTTCTGTACATTTTGTGTGGGTAGACACTGCTTCAGTCTCCACATCATCAGTCACCTTTGCAGGGACGCCACCAGATGTTATAAGCGATGTCCCCGCTGTGCCCTCAGCCTCATTAACCTCCATCTGTTTTATGCGCGGAACATTTTTGGGAAAGGGGCCACCGTCGCCCCCGACGCCAGCAGCCCCCTTCTCGCCTACACCACTTTTCAGCGATGCGGACGAAGGAGCCACTGACTTCACTGGAGCCGCCTCCGGCGCCGGACCACTCCCCCCTCCCACAGAGGAGTGGCCAACAGAGCCGGAGCCCCCTCTGTGACCGCCCTTATCCGGAACGTCTGACGGCTTTACTGCGACACCGACAGACTTCCGGCTTTCAGACACCACATCCGGTTTCTGGTTTACCCGTTCTCCCGACCCCTGACTCGCATCAAAGACCAGTTTCCCGGGCTCACCATTCACCGGACACGGGGACACACCCCATGCCGTCACCAGGCCACCAGTACCGCCCCCTTTGCAGGGGTTGGCGTCCGGCGCCATTTTGACCACCACGTTTTCTAATGCCGGACCCGTAACACTCTCCCCGCATTCCCACTCCAGCCCCACTGCAGAGGTTGGAGTTGGGGGTCTTGCGGGACCTGTGCCCTGATCCTGACTTTCATCTGGCTCAGAGCACAGGAAGGATCTTGCTGTATACACAATTTTAAATGAACCTTTAGAAGATTTTTTTTCCTTTTCCTTTTTTTTCTTCTTAAATTTTTTTTTCTTTTCCTTTTCCTCCTCTGCGGGTAACTCTGCACCAAAACAAAATCCCTGGAAGGATACCGGCGACTCCACATTACGGATCTGTGTCAGTATACCTGGAGGCCGCTCACTGTCAGTTTCAAAACACTCCTGAATATTCCCAGCTGTGAGTCCACCCTCCTCCTCCTCACTGCTCCTGGGTGCCTCAGAATCTGTGCCTTCTCTGGACTTTACATTTTCATGCTCCATTGCCTCCACCACATTTTCCTTTGCTGTGTCTTCCTCCATACCTTCTATTTTTATAGGTTCTGCCATCTCGGCAAGCCTCTCTTCGTTTTTAATTTTTCACCAAACACCCCTCCGCCTGCCACAATCTCATCACGTCTCTCTTCCACTTCTTTTATTTCCTCCAACAAGGATTTCACATTAAAACGGTATCGGGACTTCTTACCACCTGAGGCCTTTGCAGCCCTTCCTCTGGCGACCGCCAAGTCCGCACGGATCGGTTGCAGCGACTTCCTGAGGTCCCGATACTCCTCCAACCGCATAGCCATACGGGAGCTGAAGTTCTCCACCGTCTCTCCGGTCCTCAGCTGTCCCCATTCCTCCCCACGACCGTCATCCAAATGTCCGGACAGTGCTGGTCCTTCTCCAGACGACAAAACCTCTATCACCATGCTGGACCGCGTCTCCATACCCTTATCCAGGGTTCCAGCCACGGGGGGAGCCAGGATAGCCTTGCCCGAGATGATCTCCTCACCTCCGCGACCGTTTGCATATTCCCAGCCAGCTGGGATGACCCTCTACCCCCCGCTGGCATGCTCCGGGAGGTAGAGGTCTGAGGCTCCATCCTAGGATGGAACCCCCCTCAGGGTACTTTCCAAGCCCAGGCAGATGGTATGAGGCCTGCAGTTAGGATAAGGAAAGTCCCTGGATCCAAGGCCTGCACGGAAGTCTCAGCAGCTCTCTCCACACGTCCTACTCCTCCCACTCCAGAGCTGCACTCACTATTCTGCTGGTGGAGTCACTGTGTACATATATTACATTACTCATCTTGTACTGATCCTGAGTTACATCCTGTATTATACTCCAGAGCTGCACTCACTATTCTGCTGGTGGAGTCACTGTGTACACTGTACATACATTACATTACTTATTCTGTGCTGATCATGAGTTACATCCTGTATTATACGACAGAGCTGTACCCACTATTCTGCTGGTGGAGTCACTGTACATACATTGCATTATTTATCCTGTACTGATCCTGAGTTACATCCAGTATTATACTCCAGAGCTGTATTCACTATTCTGCTGATGGAGTCACTGTGTACATACATTACATTACTTATCCTGTACTGATCCTGAGTTACATCCTGTATTATACTTCAGAGCTGCACTCACTATTCTGCTGGTGGAGTCACTGTGTACATACATTACATTACTTATCCTGTACTGATCCTGAGTTACATCCTGTATTATACTCCAGAGCTGCACTCACTATTCTGCTGGTGGAGTCACTGTGTACATACATTACATTACTTATCCGGTACTGATCCTGAGTTACATCCTGTATTATACTCCAGAGCTGCACTCACTATTCTGCTGGTGGAGTCACTGTGTACATACATTACATTACTTATCCTGTACTGATCCTGAGTTATATCCTGTATTATATTCCAGAGCCGAACTCACTATTCTGCTGGGGGAGTACCTGTGTACATACATGTGTAGATACATTGTAATCCAACACAGAATTAATGAGTGCAAAAGGTGGCAAACTTTTTTGGGGCTTAGAACCCAATTTGTTTGCACCAATGATAATTTGGCTGTGTAAGTGACTTGATTGTAACCTGTATATTTATTTTTATTGTCCTTCCCTTTGCAGAATTCCAGTAAATCTTAATTTTCTCTCTCCAAGTTTACTGAGTGGGTGAACTCTTTCTGGTGTGATGTCATCGCTGTGCTGTGTCATCTGAGCCAATCAAATGCCCCTCCCCATGCTACTCCTTCACTCCTCCCCTAATCCAGTCTCACACGCAGGATGAGCGGGAGGCTGCACATGATTCCCCCTCCCCTCTCACAGCATGTCTCACAATGTACCCCAAAACAGAACCAATCAAAACTACCTCTCGTCCTGCAAAAATCAAGCCCAAAAAATCACCACATTGACGGAAAAATAACAAAATTACGGCTGTTGGAAAGCGAAGATGCAAAAACGAATAATTTTAGTTCAAAAGTGTTTTTATTGTACAAAAGTCTAAAAACATAAAAAACCTCTACACATGTGGTATCGTATTAATCGTACCGACCCATAGAATAAAGGTATTGTGTTATTTATACCGCACAGTGATCGGCGTCAATTTAAAACGCATAGAACAATGACGGAATTTCAAGGGTTTCTTCTACCCCCCCCCCAAAAAAAGTTAATAAAAGTTAATCCAAAAATTATATGTACCCCAAAATGGTGCCATTAAAAATTAAAACTAAACCTGCAATAAACAAGTCCTCATAAAGCTATGTCGACGGAAAAATAAAAAAGTTAGAGCTCTTTATAGAAAAATGAAAAAAATTGCTTGGTCATTAGGGCCTAAAATAGTCTGGTCACTAAGGGGTTACAATTAGACACATTTTTGGGTGACTGAAGAGGTTTCTGTACATTAAGACCCTATAGGCAGAGAAAGGGAACTACAGGCTGCTGGAAGGTGAGAAGTTGCAACTTTTCCCTGATTAGATATATTACAATGATGTCTATATTGATATGTACTACTGATTTTTGGTAAATAAAATATAGCAATAGGTATACATAAAGTGTAGCGAAACGTTTGACAAACTTCTGAAATGTCATAGCGACATGTCAGAAGTTTGGATTGGTGGGGGTCCGAGCACTGAGACCCCCACCAATCGCTAGAACTAAGCAAGTGAAGTGTTCGTGTGAGCGCTCAACCGCTTCGTGTCTGTTCGGCTTTTTCCGGACGTATCAGAGGACGGACTCATAGACTTTGTATCGAGTCCGTACACCGATACATTTATTTCCGGAAAAAGACGAACAGACACGATGCGGCTGAGCGGTGACACGAGCTCTTCAGCAGCTTCGTTCTAGCGATCGGTGGAGGTCTCAGTGCTCGGACCCCCACCAATCTAAACTTCTGACATGTCGCTATGACATTTCAAAAGTTTGTGAAACGTTTCGCTACACTTTAACTATATTCTTCAAACCAATACAAAATCTTCACTACTACAAAAGAAACCAGAACGCCCCATAAATGGACACTTGCCACAATACTATGACTATCTCCAGATTTGATAACGCAGTCGGTTGCAATTTGCTACCAGGACATTATAATGAGAATAAATAAATATCCAGCTCCGGCTGCGAAATTACCCACGGACAAAAAAGAAAATGATTATACATTTATTTTGCAATTACAATAGGTATTGCACAGCCTCCTACCTGCAGCACAAGCCGAAGTAATGCCCCACTGATCTCACACGTGTAGTGCGGGGAAGTTTGTTTTTCACTTTTGCTTCAATTCTTCGGAGAACATAGTAGGATGACATCTCCGCTTGTTACGCGTCCCGTAGGTCAGATCTATTCGTGGTGGGAGCACATTTCTCCGCACAGTTATTGAGCTCTGACAAAGGAATTCTCCGCTTCCTGCTTTTGAATTTTCTTTTTAAGTATCGTCAAAAGACGGTAAAACGATTGTCTGATAAATAGCACAATACAATCTTTGATGTAGACTTGGGTATTGTATTTTTTACTCGATAGTAAATTAGAGAGTAACAAGACACTAATGCGTGAGAGGAAGTCTATCGCCATCATTTCCAATTTTTGGAACAATTTTTCCGTTTTGAAAGATACATTTTTGGTCATATTTATTGGAGCTTAAATAAGGTCAAGGAGAATGTTTAACGTGCAAATTTAGAAATTGTGAGACCGACAGAACAGGGGAGGACAGAATATATATATATTGTTCTCCTGGGGTTAGGAAAGTTTTGCAGGGGGTGTATTTCTCACCTGGCTGGTTGAGGTGTGTGAGATGAGGAATCCAGGAAAGTTGAGTTTCTCAACAAAACTTAGCTTGCTGAGACTTTTTGTTAAGTCTGTTTTCCGGGCCTGGACTTTTATGGAATGGCAGGTTGTGTTATGACCAGCGGGTTGTGGACCCACTGGGCTACTCCACCGCTTTGACTTAGGCCTGATTTACACGAGCGTGTGCATTTTGCGCATGCAAAAAACGTGGTGTTTTGCGTTCGCAAAAGGCACATAACAGCTCCGTGTGTCATCGACGTATGATGCGCGGCTGCGAGATTTTCACGCAGCCGCCATCATTATGACACTCCGTTTGGATGTTTGTAAACAGAAAAGCACGTGGTGCTTTTCTGTTTACATTCAGAGTTTGACAGCTGTTGCGCGAATCACGCAGTTCGCACGGAAGTGCTTCCGTGCGGCATGCGTGGTTTTCACGCACCCATTGACTTCAATTTGTGCGTGATGTGCAAAAAACGGCGAAATATAGAACATGTCGTGAGTTTTACGCAGCGGATTCACGCATGTAAAGCACGAGCGTCGCACGGACGTATATCACGCTCGTGTAAATGATGCCTTAGGGCCGCATCTATGGGCGTTATCAAAGCAGCCTCCTCGGTCTTCCCCCTTGCAAACTATGTGGTGATACTATCAGGTCACTACCATTTGAGATGGTCCTGGTGTGAGTAGCGGCTGGCCCAGCGGACCAGGATACAACGGTGTAGTAAGCTGAGGGTGCAGGCACTGGCAGACGATACCTTAGCCCAGTGGCGTAACTACCGCTATAGCAGCCGGGGGCCCCCACCATGGCCGGAGGCTCCGCTAGCAGCCGCTATGGCTGCTACAGCGGGACACCACTGAACACTATGGCAGAGCAGGGAGGTATCGCCCTGCTCTGCCATTAAACAAAAGACATTTATCGCCTCTCCACAGGACATCCACAGGACAGCTGATACATGTGTGATCGCTGGCATTGATAGGGAGAACGGGGGACTGAAACTCCCCTGAAGTTCTCCATCACAAACCTCGGACTTCCGGGGTCTGTGTCGGCAGCTCCGTAGGAATGAATGGAGCGCCGGTTGCGCTTGTGCGTGACCAGCGCTCCTTTCATTTTTATTGAGCTGTGCAGAAGCCGGAAGTCAGAGGTTAGTCATGGAGAATTTGGGGGACTTTCGGACCCAGTTCTCCCTGTCGCTGCCAGCGATCACACATGTATCCCCTATCCTGTGGATAGGGGATACATGTCTTTTGTCTTCTCACACTGTAGGTCACATTTTTTTGGGGGGTTGGTGCTATCCACAGGGGGGGCTGTATGGCATTCCCTACAGGGGGGCTGTAAGGCGTTCCCTACAGGGGGGGGCTGTATGGCGTTCCCTACAGGGGGGGCTGTATGGCGTTCCCTACAGGGGGGGGGCTGTATGGCGTTCCCTACAGGGGGGGGCTGTATGGCATTCCCTACAGGGGGGCTGTATGGCGTTACCTACAGACCCCCCCTTGTAGGGAACGCCATACAGTCCCCCTGTAGATAGCGCCATACAGCCCCCTCTGTAGATAACGCCATACAGCCCCCCTGTAGATAGCGCCATACAGCCCCCTCTGTAGATAACGCCATATAGCCCCCTTTGTAGATAGCGCCATACAGCCCCCCTGTAGATAACACCATACAGCCCCCCTGTAGATAGTGCCATACAGCCCCCTCTGTAGATGACATCATACAGCCCCCCTGTAGATAACATCATACATCCCTCCCCCTGTAGATAACATCATACAGCCCTCCCCCTGTAGATAGCGCCATACAGCCCCCTCTGTAGATAGCGCCATACAGCCCCCTCTGTAGATAGCGCCATACAGCCCCCTCTGTAGATAGCGCCATACAGCCCCCCTGTAGATAGCGCCATACAGCCCTCTGTAGATAGCGCCATACAGCCCCCTCTGTAGATAGCGCCATACAGCCCCCTCTGTAGATAGCGCCATACAGCCCCCTCTGTAGATAGTGCCATACAGCCCCCTCTGTAGATAGCGCCATACAGCCCCCTCTGTAGATAGCGCCATACAGCCCCCCTTTAGATAGCGCCATACAGTCCCCTCTGTAGATAGCGCCATACAGCCCCCTCTGTAGATAGCACCATACAGCCTCCTCTGTAGATGGCGCCATACAGCCCCCTCTGTAGATAACGCCATACAGCCCCCTCTGTAGATAACGCCATACAGCCTCCTCTGTAGATGGCGCCATACAGAGGGGGCTGTATGGCGTTATCTACAGGGGGGCTGTATGGCGTTATCTACAGAGGGGGCTGTATGGCGTTATCTACAGAGGGGGCTGTATGGCGTTATCTACAGAGGGGGCTGTATGGCGTTATCTACAGGGGGGACTGTATGGCGCTATCTACAGAGGGGGCTGTATGGCGTTATCTACAGGGGGGCTGTAAAAAAGGCACTATCTACAAGGGGGGGGCTGTGTGACACCCAGGGGAGGGGGGCCCCAGTCAAAAGTTTGCTATGGGGCCCAGTCTTTCCTAGTTATGCCCCTGACTTAGCAGATGTGTGAGGACCAGAAGTCACAGTTCGTAACAGATAGAAAGCCTCAGGCTCGTCTCAGGTAGTTGTACGTATATAGACTGGCAGCAGGCAGCTGGATTCTTACTGGTAGCGATAGCTGGATAAAGACTGGTAGCGGATAGCTGGATACAGGTGGGGAGCAGGGAGCTGTATACAGGCTGGTAATAGATAGCTGGATACCGGCTGATAACAGAGAGCTGGATACAGGCTGGTAACGGATAGCTGATAACAGAGAGCTGGGTTCAGGCTGGTAACGGATAGCTAGAAACAGGCTGATAACAGAGAGCTGGGTACAGGCTGGTAACGGATAGCAAGAAACAGGCTGATAACAGAGAGCAGGATGCAGACTGGAATCAGGATGCAAACAGGCCTCTTTGCAGGACTCAACTTCGTTGCACCAAAGTTGCTCAGGCACCAGGCGATCTGAGGAGGTGCCTTAAATTGTCCAGGAGCAAAAGAAATTGGATAGCAGGATTTTGCAATGCAGCGGCCCTTTAGGGGCGACAGAGACCGTGCGCGCGGTAAGAAGAACATGGCCGCGAACAGAGGGAGAGGCAGGCAGAAAATGCCGGCGGCCACGCAAGGCAGGTAGGAGACCCGGCGGCGCCACTGGACTCTGGAGAGGCAGGCTCTCTGGAGTGATAAATCGGGTTTCACTGTCTGGCAGTCTGATTGAGGATTCTGGGTTTACCGCAATGCATTGTGCCTACTGTAACATTTGGGGGAGCAGGGGTTATGGTCTGGGGTAGGTATTCAGGGTTTTTTCCCTTATTTTTAGTAAAGAGTAATGTAAAAGCTACAACCTACAAAGACATTTTGCACAATTGTAGCTTCCAACTTTGTGGTAACAGTTTGGGGTTGGGCACTTTCCTGGTACAGCATGACTGTGCCCCAGTGCACACAGTGAGCTCCATAAAGACATGGTGTGAAGAGTTTGGTGTGGAGGAACTCACTGCACATAGTCCTGACCTCAACTCCAGCAATCATCTATGGGATGACTTGGAAGGGTCATTATGAGCCAGACCTTTTCCCCAAATATCAGTGTCTGACCTTACAAATGCTTTTTTGGCTGAATGTGCACAAAATCCAACACGCTCACTCCAAAATTGTGTGGAAAGCCTTCCCAGAAGAGTGGAGGCTCTTATAGCTTAAAAGGGCCCAACTCCATGGATGTCCAACAATATACCGTAGGTGTGATGGTCAGGGATCCAAATACTTTTGGCCATATAATGTACCTTAAGCACAATCTGGTTAGTCCAAGTCCCTCTCAACACAACTATTTTCACCATGATAACATGAAAAATACAAATGTGAGGTCCACTCCTAATGATGCCCTATTGGATTGCCTTCAAGAGCCTCGCTGGGCTCAGTAACTTCTGTCCACCAGGACAAAATCTATTAACTATTATTGAAATCCTTTCCGGGTTGTCTGGTGCCAGATATTGTGGTTTGACGTTATCTCAAGCTCTCCTCCATGTTTTGACCATAACCTCTTGAGCTCTGTCTTTTTTTGGCCTGACCCTGCTTTTTGGTGCTTCATTTGATCTGATGGATGATGGATTTTTATCCCACCATTCTGGTACTAAAATTGTGTGTTACTGCCTTTGGGTCCTGGAGAAGAGCAATGAGACACAAACCGGTCAGTAGAAAACCTAGCCCTATAAGTGAATTATGCTCTCCATTTGGGTTGTTTCATTGAATATCTCTTGGGGTCCAAATAATTACAGAACCCATTCTTCTGGCATTTTCTGGAGTACCAGTTTCATGGCTCCTACTGATGGATCTGACATGAAAAAACCCCATCACAGCAAAGTTATGTTAAAGGGTTTACAATGATGGGCAGAATTTGGAATCCTTGACTTAAATGTTTGCTGGGTAGCTGAGCAGCTCCAATGCTCTTTGACCCACTATTGTCTAGAATTATGACTTTGTAAAATGTATGAAATTCTTATTCCATGTCCATTGTAGGAGCTTAGTTTGTCATCTGGCATGGTGGTATCAAAGTCATGGTGGCAGCGTTGCACTGGAGTTCCTTGGACACAGCAGGGGAAGTGGTCCTGAGGCTTACCCTCCATCTATACACAACATGTACATGTTCACTTTTAATTGCAATGTAAACTTTGCAGTTCCAATTGTACACACAGGACATATAATAAAAAAGGTTGAATAGTTGATTAATTAAACAATAAGAAATAGACCCTAAAGGCGATTGATTGGCTCCAAAAGTAGCTTCAAATAGGGTTGTCTTCTGCTGGTCTTTTAGAGTTATTGTGTCCGAGCCTGGTCTCACCAGAGGATTCTCTGACACTCTGGTGGTTCAGTCCAATCCTGCATGGTACTGTAGTATCTTAATCATCTGATATGAGTCTATCACAGTCACCTGGCATTGTGGTATCTCCATCATCTGGCATGGTGGCGATCAGAATTATCTGGTATCCCAATAATCTAGCATGGACGTATCACAATAATCTGCCATTGTGTTTACACAAATGTTTGGTATGGTGTTTTCTATAATTATTTGGCATGGTGGTTTGATGTACCACCATATCAGATAATTGTGATTCCACCATACCAGATAATTGAGATATCACAATCATTTTATATTGTGGTATCTCAATCATTTGGCATGGTGGTATCAAAATATTTTGTATGTATATCAATCATCTTTTATGGTGGTACTCAATCTTCTGACATGGTGATATTGCAATCATCTGACATGGTGGTATCACAATCATCTGACATGGTGGTATCTCAATCATCTGGCATGGCCGTATCTCAATCATCTGGTATGGCCGTATCTCAATCATCTGACATGGTGGTATCACAATCTTCTAACATGGTATCTCAATCATTTGGCATGGCCATATCTCAATTATCTGACATGGTGGAATCACAATCATCTGACATGGTGGAATCACAATCATCTGACATGGTGGTATCACAACCATCTGGTATGGTGAAATCTCAATCGTCTATCATGGTGATCATCTATCACAATAATCAGACACAGTGGTTTCTCAATCATGTGGCATGGTAGTATCTCAATCATCTGGCATGGTGGTATCCCAATATTTGGTATGTATATCAATCATCTTT
The DNA here is from genome assembly GCF_050947455.1 of Rhinoderma darwinii. NCBI lineage: Eukaryota > Metazoa > Chordata > Amphibia > Anura > Rhinodermatidae > Rhinoderma > Rhinoderma darwinii. The sequence goes on along the minus strand of NC_134687.1, from coordinate 13,288,200 downwards.
TATGGTGGTATCTCAATCTTCTGACATGGTGATATTGCAATCATCTGACATGGTTGTATCTCAGTCATCTGACATGGTGATATCACAATTATCTGGTATGGTGGTTTCTCAATCATGTGTCATGGTAGTATCTTAATCATCTGGTATGGTGGTATCACAATCATCTGACATGATGGTATTACAATCATCTGACATGGTGGTATCACAATCATCTGGTATGGTGATATCAGAATCATCTGACATGGTGGTATCACAATCATCTGGTATGGTGATATCAGAATCATCTGGTATGGTGGTTTCTCAATCATGTGTCATGGTAGTATCTTAATAATATTTTATGGTGGTATATCAATCTTCTGTCATCGTGGAATCACAGTCATCTGGTATGGTGGTATCACAATCATCTGGCATGGCGATATCATAATCATCTGGTATGGTGGTATCATAATGATCTGGTACAGTGGCTTCTCAATCATGTGGCATAGTAGTATCTCAATCATCTGGTATGGTGGTATCATAATAAGTGATCTGTGATTTTACATACATTTAATGCGTTTTCTTAGGCTCTGTTCACATCACCCGTCCTAAAATCTCCTAACATATATGCTACACAAGTCCATAGTGTTACATTAGCCCTATAGAGGCCAAAAATGTGTCCTTTTGGCCTCCGTCTGGCTGATACGTTAGTCTACCGCAAAAAAAAAAAATTAAATAGCATAGTAGATGGTATCAAATAAAAAAACATATGTATTCAACGTATATGTGTTTTTTTTTTTACAATGGGACCCTATGGGTGTCACTATATGGCATCCGTCAAAGGCCAGACGTTTAGAGACAGTAACGTCACTGGATCTTCCCCAGGCTGGCCGGCATTATAAAAAAACAGAGCATAGGGGCAGTACCCGCCTACATACATCTTTTACTAGTAACCATGGGTAACTGGTACTTTGGGTGGCCCTTCCATAGATGAGCATCAACCACGTTACATTATTGCTGCACATTATAAAAAACTTATATAGTGGCGTATACCTGTTTTTACAATTGGAGCCTATGCCTACACCGTGGGATATGTCATAGGTAGCCTTCAAGTTTGAGGTGTACTGTATGTTGAGAGTTCACCTGAAGAATACCCCCGACTTAGCTGCAAAATGTGATGTGAACAGCGCCTAAGAGAATTATCATCAGGCAATAAACATACAAATGTCTGAATGTTGAATGTTTCCTATGCAGTAAATATACGGGCAGATTGAAATCTGACTTTGTTTGCCGATCCCTAAACCTTACAGACACAGATAACCTCCGTTTATAAAAGTCAATTACATCTACTGTGTCGCCGCATTCAATCAGCCCCCATATAATAGAACAGATAGACGGAGACATCTGCTATATGTTTGCTGTGCAGGATTTTATGACAGCCTTTAATATGTCAATGTTTATTTTAGATCTAGATAGATTTTATGACAGCCTTTAATATGTCAATGTTTATTTTAGATCTAGATAATTTCCTGTGAAGTGTAACGTATAAACACGGCCGAGCTTCTGCTATATATTCCAGTATACAGATGAAGCAGCATTTGTGGTGACATCACAATGACTTATGTATGCTTTTCCATAGCACTCAGCTATCTAACAGAGGTTCTCCCCCTTCATATATATATAGAAATATCTAATGTATCTAATCTAATGAATAACACAGGGTGATGTGGTGAGTGACATGACGTGGCTACTAATTATCTATCTATCTATCTATCTATCTATCTATCTATCTATCTATCTATCTATCTATCTATCTATCTATCTATCTATCTATCTATCTATCTATCTCATATCTATCTATCTATCTATCTATCTATCTCATATCTATCTATCTATCTCATATCTATCTATCTATCTATCTATCTATCTATCTATCTATCTATCTATCTATCTATCTATCTATCTATCTCATATCTATCTCATATATATCTATCTATCTATCTATCTATCTATCTATCTATCTATCTATCTATCTATCTATCTATCTATCTATCTATCTATCTATCTATCTCATATCTATCTATCTCATATCTATCTATCTCATATCTATCTATCTATCTCATATCTATCTATCTATCTATCTATCTATCTATCTATCTATCTATCTATCTATCTATCTATCTATCTATCTATCTATCTATCTATCTATCTATCTCATATCTATCTATCTCATATCTATCTATCTCATATCTATCTATCTATCTCATATCTATCTATCTCATATCTATCTATCTCATATCTATCTATCTATCTATCTCATATCTATCTATCTATCTATCTATCTATCTATCTATCTATCTATCTATCTATCTATCTATCTATCTATCTATCTATCTATCTATCTATCTCATATCTATCTATCTCATATCTATCTATCTATCTCATATCTATCTATCTATCTATCTATCTATCTATCTATCTATCTATCTATCTATCTATCTATCTATCTATCTATCTATCTATCTCATATCTATCTATCTATCTATCTATCTATCTATCTATCTATCTATCTATCTATCTCATATCTATCTATCTCATATCTATCTATCTCATATCTATCTATCTATCTATCTATCTATCTATCTATCTATCTATCTATCTATCTATCTATCTATCTATCTATCTATCTATCTATCTCTGGACTGGGACTTAAAATCAGCTGTAATGACGGGGTAGGGAGACAGACAGGTGAGCCCTAATCTACCCGCCACTCAGTCCCTGCCTACTTGCAACGGCCCGTCCTATGCGACGGCGTACAACTGGGCGACGGTCCCTACGCTCAATAAGTGCACGACAGACAAACAGACAACGGTACACAGAAGCTAAGGGAAATGGGGCAGCTGCCCACGGCAACACAGTGAGCAACAGGAGTAGTGAACGAGCCGAGTCAAACCAGGAGTTTACGAGGTACCAAACGCAGAACAGGAGCATAGTCAGTAAGCCAGGGTCAAAATGAAGCAAGGGCAATAATAATAGCAGGAGCAGCAGAGCCAGGAAACCAGACAGAATCACAGGCAAAGACAAGCAGGAAATTAAGGTATAAATAGGCCGAGGGCGGGAGCTAGAACCGTCTGGCCAGGCTTTGATAGGTTCTCCCACTCCTGAGCCTACCAGTCTGAGTGGTAGCAGATCGAGTCACTCTATCAGACCTAGGAGCAGATGCAGACTGATTAACCACGGGCGTCGACACAGAAGCTGTGTCTGGCAGATCCTTTACATCAGCCCTGGCATTTTTAAGCAGACAGGCCCACTGCAGGCCATACGCAGCCACCAGTGTTGGGCTGGAGTACATGGGACCACCTTTCAGCTATACAAGACATGGGGAGATTTATTAAAACAGGTGTAAATGAAAAGAGGAATAGGTCCTGATAGACCCAACTCCAACTAATCAACTGCTTTTCCATGAGAATAATGTACATGCTCGTTATTCTAGAGGATTTTTTTTGGTATATAGTGCCCCACATATAGCCCCCCCTGTAGATGGTGCCCCACATATAGCCCCACTGTATATGGTGTCCCACATATGGCCCCCTGTAAATAGTGGCTCACATATAGCCTCTCCTGTAGATTGTGGCCCACATATAGACCCACCCCCCCCCCCCGTAGATAATGCCACTTACACTTTTAAGTGGAAAAAAAAAGACAAAAAATTGCAACTTTACATACTCACCTCAATCCCGTTCCCACGTCACCCTATGTCAATGCAGGCCTGCTCTCTTCTGAGCAGGTCTGCTGGGGCTGAACGACGGTGCTGATTGGCAGGGTAGAATGACTTGCTCCGTCAATCAGCGCCTTTCAACAACAGAAGCGGTGCGATGACGTCATCGCGGCGCTAGCATCGTTGAAAGGCGCTGACTGGCGGGGCAAGTCGTTCTGCCCTGCCAATCAGCGTCATTGTGGCAGCTGGATTCAGTGGTGCCGCCGCCCAGGGCTAATTCTAGCTTTTCTTCTGCTTGAGGCGAAAATTGAAATGATGCCCCCCAGATCTTCATTTGCATCCCCCTGACTGTTCTACATTACTAATAGCCTTCTCCTTTGCCTTGTACTCCCCTGGCATGCGCGGTGCAGTGATGAAGCCGGGCAGAGTACAACTCGCTGAATGGTGAATGTTCGTGGAGTGCATGGCAATGGCGCATCCAAGAAAGTTGGAGAAGACTGGTAGTGATGTATAACAGCCAGGGGGATGTCAACCAAGCATGGAAAGGTGGGTTTGCAGTTAGGACTGTGTGACTATACAGGATAGCGGCACCGACCCAAGAACCCTTTATAGAGTAATTAGCATATAGCGTTCACTATTTTAAAAGTTGATTTTAAAGATTTTGCTGCATCTGAAATAAACATACAGGGGAATGTTTGGAAATATTGTCAGGTCATGTATTACTGTATGGTGGCGGTTCAAGGGGTTAAAACTACCAGACAGGTTCTGATTAAACATACAATGAATTACAACAATGCCATCTGCTCTACACCAGAACCAAGCTCAGTACATATATACAGCACCAGAACAAAGCTCAGTACATATATACAGCACCAGAACCAAGCTCAGTACATATATACAGCACCAGAACAAAGCTCAGTACAAATATACAGCTCAAGAACAAAGCTCAGTAAATATATACAGCACCAGAACAAAGCTCAGTACATCTATACAACACCATAACCAACCTCAGTACATCTATACAGCACCAAAACCAACCTCAGTACATCTATACAGCACCAGAACAAACCTCAGTACATAAATACAGCACAAAATCAAAGCTCAGTACAAATACATTTCAGTACAGAGATCATTTGCAAAGTCAGGTTAGCAACTTCCAGTATGACCTGAACAATGATAACCATATACTGGGAGTTGCTACACCCCCCAAAAAATAGTACCCTCCACCATCTGTACAGATCATACAGTAATAGTTATGCTTCATTCTCACCTTCCGTTCATGGGTTCCGTCAGACCTTTCCGTCAGGGGAACCCTAGAATGGAAACCAAACAGAAAGCATAGCTTTCCGTTACCATTACCATTGATTTCAATGGTAACACTTCCGTTGCTAATGGTTTCCGTTTGTCTCAGTTTCGCTAGGTTTCCGTTTTTTTGGCGAAATCAATAGAGTAGTCGACTGTATCCACCTGTGATCTATCACATCTAAGTAACTTAGATGTGATCTATTATCTGTGGAACCTGTCAGAGACACACAGGACACGCTGACACAGAACCCGTCAGTCCCACGCACCTGACATGTTCAGGATTCAGCGTAAGATACAGCTGCTCTGTATACAGGATACAGAGCAGCTATATCTCAAAAAGTAAAAAGTTGCACAAAACACACTGATTGCCATTTCATTAAAATAAATTTAAAAAAAATCCCCTTCAAAGGGGTACACGGCTTTTAATGCAAATAATTAGATTGTAACAACAAAAGTTGTCCAGTACGAAACGTAGCACATGCAGTTTTACCAAATGTCGGTGCGGTTTTGATATGATTGCTAATGTCTGCAAAAAATTGCATGGACATTAACAATCATTTGAAAACTGCGCTGACTCGTGGGAATGCAGCATGTTGACGTGGTTTGCAGCTGTATCGTTGTAAGACAGCAGCTACTATATGTATATACTGTACGGGTATGTTCACACAGGGCAGTTGTGTAAAAGCATACAGCGTATACGCCCTGTACACCGGCTGGAAAACCGCACCAAATTGTGGTGAAGTTTTTCGGCCAGGAATGACTGCTGCGGAAAACTGAGCAGAAAAAATTGATACTTACCATGGCGACGCTTCCCTCCTACATCCTGCAGCCCTGGGATGATGTTTCATCTCATGTGACTGCTGCAGCCTGCGATTGGAGTCCCCGGCCAGAGCATTAGCAACACTCTGGTCCCGAAATTCTGTCTCTGGAGAAGCCCCTGACATCACTGTCCATATATAGACAATTAACATCAGGAGCTTCCCTAGCGCCGTAGTCCCTGGACAGAGCATCAGCTAGTACTCTACCCAGGGACTCCAACACTAATCCAAAAGCTTTGCAAAGCCGTACTCCCCGGCCCGAGCATTGGCATTGCTCTAGCCGGGGATTCTGACCCTGGAGAATCCCCTGACATCACTGTCTATATATGGACAGTGACGTCGAGAACTTTCCAAATCCGGAGTCCCTGCAACGCTCTGGCAGGGGTTTTCGGCCCTGGTGAATCCCCTGTCACTGTCTATATATGGACAATGATGTCGGGAGCTCCCAGAGGTATACGTTTAAGGTATACCTGAGACGGATGCCCTACGGTAGCATCCGTCACCCAATAGGGCTTCAATGGTAAAAAAAACATATGGTATAGGTTTTTTTGTGGGATCCCTCAGGATGGAGTAGAATAGTCTACTACACTATTCCATCTTTAAACAAAGGCATATCAACATACACCAGCCCGAGGAGGCCTAAAGGACACTCTTTTGGTTTCTGTTGGGATAAAGGAGACCTATGACCTGGGACCTCATCCGACGTACACAATAAACGTAGGGCATGAACACGTTTTTCCTGTACGCTGGGAGCTCACCCGACGTATACAAAAAAAAATGTAGGGCAATTACGGAATGTAATTGGTGTCTCAATCTGTTCTGGATGTTCTGCAGCAATATCCTCATATATCCACATCAAATCCGCCTCACGTGTGAGTGTCCTTACACAGTACTTGCCGATAGAGTGGCCCAACAACCTACTGCCTGATCATTTGCTAGATTGTATCAGTGCAGGTAAAATGTATCAGTCTGCAATCCAGGCTGTTCTGCCCATGGAGAATTGTCTGGGGATACAATTGTAACAAATTGCGAAGTTTCGGGTCCGTTGAGGTTTTCATGTAAACAAGAATGGTCTCATTTACTCGCAGCAAGCAAAGATCTTTTGTGATGTAGAATTCAGTAACGAAAACCTTTTCCAAACAGTAATTGTCAAAAAGAACCCTGAGAAGAATCTTTCAAATTTCGGCTTCTTGCAATAAACAAGAACTTGAAAGATAATGTTGCAAGTAGCGCACAGTCCCATTCAGCGTCTCAAAAGCGGCTCTGGCGGTGAAGGAGAAGGTAAAATCATGATTCATCCGGAATAGAAGCACTTACAGATTGCCACAAATGAACACTCTTCTATTATCAAAGTGACAAGGCTGACGCCGAGTCTTTTCTTAAAATAAAGAACTTCTTGCTCCCCGGCTGACCAATTAAATGGTTTAATTCTCTGTTGCCTGATTTGGAGTGACAATAATGAGCTCTCTCCCGACGGAACTTACAATTTATGACAAAAGAGAGAACATCTAACGAAATTTCAATTTCTATTTCTTAAATTGAGACCAAAAAAAAAACAAAAACCTTCACTTTCTCCTTTTTTTTTTTTTTTTTTTTTTTCCGCCATCCGGATAATTGTTACCTTTGCAGTCAGGTGTGCCGGAGGCTGTGTGGGTAGACAGATTCAGATCATGCTATGTACACTGTATCTTAAAACCATTCGGCAGCCTGTCTTCCCGTCTCTCGTTTAATGTACCGCACAGTTCATATCCCAGCATGTCTAGTGACATTTACTGAGTAGGAAAAAAAAAACGTAAACAGGTGCAAGAATTTGTTGTTTAATAAATAAATATTAAATAAAATCACTGGAAATCTATAATTGTCCCGTTAAAGGGGTTTTTATTATCATCCCGGACATTTATGGCATTTCTACAGGATATGACATAAATAAAATGTCCAATACGTGCGGGTTCGACCTCCGAGACCCGCACCTATCTCTAGAACACGGCACCCTGCCCCTCGTCCTAATTCTGCGGCTGCTCTCTAACCACTAGCTTACTAGGTTGCCGGGAGTGCGGAAAGAGCCGAGCTTGCTGAGCTATGCCGTTTCTTTAACTCCCATTCACTCCTATGGGAGTTACAGAAACAGCATAGCTCAGCAAACTTGGCTGTTTCCATACTTCTAGCCACCTTATAAGTCAATGGCCAGAGAATAGCGACAGCGGGACAAGTTAGGACGAGGATCAGGAGGCCCAGTTCTAGCGATAGGTGCGGGTCTAAGAGTTCGAACCCGCATCTTTCGGACATTTATGGCATATTTTATGAATATGCCATAAATGTCTCCGATAAGAATATCCACTTTTTTCTTCTTTTATTGAACCTCTGCATTCCGTAAGCCATAATCTTTACATTTTTCCTTCAAGCTAGCCAAATGAGTTGTATGTTTTAACCCCTATGTGACCAGCCTATATTAGGCCTTAATCACCAAGCAATTTTTTTTTTCCGTTTTTCCATCGTCCCATTCAAAGAGATATAACTGTTTGGTTATTCCATCGACATGGTTGCATAAGGACTTATTTTTTGTATTTTTTAAGAACACTTTTGAACTTTTTTTTTTCGGAGGGGGGGGTGTAAATTTACGCCATTTACATATAAAAACTTTATTCAGCGGGTTGTTACGATTGAGACAATACCAAATTTATAGAGATTTTTTATGTTTTACTACTTTTACACAGAAAAAACACTTTTTTTCCAAAATTATTTGTTTATATGTCGCCATATTTTAGGACCAATAACTTTTTTATTTTTTTGCTGATGCAGCTGTATGAGGGCTTTTTTTTTGCGGGACGACTTGGAGTTTTTATTGGTACCATGTTGGAGTACTTGCGACTTTTTGATCACTTTTTATAAAAAAAAAATTAAAACAGGATGAACAGAAAACAGCAATCCTGGCATTGTTTTTTTATTTTATTTTTACGGCGTTAACCGTGCGGGTTAAATAATGTAGTCGGTTTATAGTCTGTCGTTACGGACGTGACAATACCAAATATGTGTTTTACGTTTTTATTTTTAACTTTTTTTGTTTTTTCATAATAAAGCATTTTGTAAGGGGAAAAAGGGGGTTTTTAATTTTGTTTTACTTGGGATTTTTATTTATTTATTATTAACTTTCTTAAACTTTTTTTTAAACTTTTTTATTAGTCCCACTAGGGGACTGTACCGTGCGAGCATTTGATCACTTTTATAATACACTCCAATGCGGCAAGGCCTAACAGGCATTAACTAAAGGCAGACCTGGGGGCATTTGTTATGCCACTTAATAAATTAGGTGCCTCTCTGGCCGACCATGCACCAGCAAGTGGAATCTAAGCCTGCCATGAGCTGGCCTAGATTTTCACCATAATTAACGACAGTTTATGGTGAAAATTAAGAAAAACATTTCACGCCGCATTTGGCTCTGTCCTCTTTTGCTAATCCCCGCTTTCTTTTTAGTAAAAGTGCCGCAAGCATCACAGGCTTTGTGCAGCTTGCGGCTTTTCTGGGCCAGAAAGCTGCCGGAAAAAAGTTAAAAAATTCTCCCTAATATCCACACTGGCCCCTGTGCACAGGATTCTTCTCACCGCTTTATAAAAATGAATCAGGTTGCTTTCACAACCTCTGTTATTTGCAAAACCCATGCAGACTATCCCTTATAATACAATATTCTGCCACATATTCCTGTATATAGTCAGTATATGTCTTATAGACGCATATACAACTGAATCCAGGGGAGGGGAGAGGAGACTAGGTCAGAAATTTGCTTCTGTCCCGGTGCTGTTATTTTAAAAACCAGCTGCATCCCATCCCTGGACACTGTCAACACAGTCCCATTAAGCCCTTCCCTCATTAGCCATTTTTCAGATTTTCACTTTTGTTTTTTCCTCCACACCTTTCAAAAGCTATAAGTTTTTTTTATTTTTACATCTACATATTCATATGAGGGCTTGTTTTTTTGCGGGACAAGTTGTAGTTTTTCAAGGCACCATTTATTGTACCGCGTAATGTACTGGGAAACTGAAAAAAAATAATTTGTGGGGTGAAATGGTCAAAAAACAACGACATTTGGGGGTTTTGTTTTTACGGCGTCCATCAGGCAGTTTATACTACATATTGACCTCATTCTACAGGTTGATACGATTGCGGTGATAACAAATTTTTATCTTTTGTTTTATGTTTTACCACTTTTAAAAAAATACAACTATTTGCTAAATTTAAAAAATCCTTTGTGTCGCCCTATTCTGACTTTTGATCACTTTTTATTACATTTTTTTGGAGCGCTACAGTGACCAAAAAACAGCAATTTGCGTGTTTTATATATACTGTATTTTTCGGACTATAAGACTCAGTTTTTAGCAAGAATAAATCTTGCTAAAAAGACCCTGCGTCTTATAGTCGGCAGTCAAGGGACCCGGCAGCGCCAGGCCCCCTGACCACTCCTTACTTAACCCCTTCCCAACCCACGATGTGCCGGCACATCATGGAGCAGAGAGGGGATGATGTATGGAGCGGGCTCACACAGGTGTCAGCTTCTGACAAGTTGCTCTAACGGCCAGGAACTGTTCCTGGCCGTTTAACTAGTTAAATGCCGCGGTCAATAGCGACCGCGGCATTGGGACCCGCACCTATCTCCGTTCTATCTTACCCGGCTCCGCTGTCTCCCGGCCAATTCACTTCCTGGTTACATGGTCTAGTTACGCAAACAGTGTAACTCACTGAGCTACGCAGTTTCCGTGACTCCCATACAGCTGAATAGTAGTTACGGAAACAGCGTAGCATGCTACGCCGCTTCTGTAACTCTCATTCACTGTCATGGGAGTGACGGAAACAGCGTAGCTCAGTGAGTTACGCTGTTTGCGTAACTCATCCACGTATTGCAGTGTATTGTACCAGCGATCTAATGATTGCTGGTTCAAGTCCCGTAGGGGAACTAATAAAATGTGTAGAAAAAAAAAGTTAGATACATTTTTAGGAGTGTACATTTTTTTTAAAAGTTACAAACAAAAAACCCTTTCCCATTTTTCCCCAAGCACAATGTAAAAATAAAAAAACGTAAGAAAAAATTGGTATCGCTGCGTCCATAAAAGTCTGAAACGATTTCAATATACCATTATTTGACTCACACGGTGAACGGTGTAAAAAAAATAAATGTAAAACCCCAGAATCTTTGTCTTTTGGTCACCTTGGCGCTAAAAAGAATGAAATAAAAACTGATAAAAAAATCGTATGTACCCAATTAATGGTGCTAATAAAAACTACAGCTCGTCCCGCAAAAACTAAGCCCTCACACCGCGGAAACGATGGAAAAATATTTTAAAATATAAGTTGTGGCTCTCAGAATGCGGTGAAACTGAACAAATTATTTATTTTAACCAATAGTTTTTTCTTTGTAAAAGAAGTACATTTTTTTCCCATTTTTTGTTGTCTAAAACCTGGGTGCGTCTTATAGTGCGAAAAATACGGTATATATGTATTTATTTTTTACAGCATTCACCGAGCGGGTTAAACAACGCTATATTGTGATAGTTCGGACTTTTGCGGATGCAGCGATTCCAGTGATGTTAACTTTTATTATTTTTTAACATTGATTTAGGGAAAAAATATGAAAAGGTTTTTTTTTTAACTTTTAATACTTTATTTTTTTGCAACATAATTTTTTTTTTATTTAACAGTTTTTTTGTTTTTTTATTAGTCTCCCTAGGAGACCTGAAGCAGCTATTGTTGGATCGCTTGCATGATATACTGCAATACTAATGTATTGCAGTATACCGTGATTCTGACAGTCACCCTTGAGGCAGAGCTTCAAAGGAGTACAAAGATGGCGGACCTGGGGGCCTTTGTTAGGCCCCCGGGCTGCCATAACAACCATTGTTACTGGCCGATCGTGCCGCAGGGGCGCGCAATGGCTGTTTGAGGGAGCGCCCCCCTGATTCTAACACTTTAAATGCCGCGATCGAGATTGACCGCAGCATTTATGGTGTTAAACAGGCGGAATCAAAGTGAACTTTGATTCCGCCCGTTGCAGTGAGGTATCGGCTGTGTAGCACAGATGTCACCCGCTGTGTATGGAGCTCGCTCTGCCCGTGAGCTCGCTCCATACTTCCCCTTAACCCTTATCACGTACAGTTATCTGATAATACGTTAAGGGGTTAAAGGGAATAATGCAGGGCAAGCGCTGAAGTGGACAATGTGTTTACAATTGCTGTGGTCCTTTTGAGTAATCGGTGCTGATCTGATTAGTAAGTTATGGCATCTCCTAGTGGTAAGTGAACCTCCACCTATGAACACTGAGTAGTTTTAAGGTCCAACGTTCTGTGCTGATTAAAGGGGTAGTCCAGGCACGGACAACTGATGACCTATCCACAGGAAACGTCATCAGAATATGATCCGTGGGGGTCAGACACCCGGACTCCGCACCATTCAGCTGCTCCGGTTCCCTCCGGGCGCCAGTTGTTATGCAGGGAATGCAGTATTCAGAGCTGGAAGCAGACGGCTCCATACACTGCATAGCGGCCGTACTGCAGAACAGCAACTCTGCTCCTATACACTTGAATACTGCAGTACTATTCCGTGACCAGAGCCATCTGCTTCCGGCATGAACATCCGGTGCCCCCACCCAGAGGCGTAGCTAGGTTCTCCTGCACCCGGGGCAAAGATTCAGATTGGCCCCCCCAACTTCCCCCTCGCCATGTTTGCTTTAACTAACAACCAATCAATGAGATGTAATTTTTTTTCACAATTTTTTTAATGTAACTCTAGCATAAAAGCATATCTACATTTTACAAGCGATATAGTATAGATTAAAAGAAAATTAAAGAGACCACACACAGCCCCCTGTAGATAGTGACACGCACAGCCCCCCTTGTAAATAGCGCCACACACATCCGGCTTGTAGATAGTGCCACACACAGCCCCTCCCTTGTATATAGTGCCACACACTTCCCCCCTTGTAGATAGTGCCAAACACAGCCCCTCTCTTGTAGATAGCGCCACACATCCCCCTGTTGAAGATAGCACCACACACAACCCCCTGTTGTAGATACTGCCACACAGCCCCCCTTGTAGATAGTGCCACACAGCCCCCCTTGTAGATAGTGCCACACAGCCCCCCTTGTATACAGCGCTACACAGCCCCCCTTGTAAATAGCGCCACACTGCTCCCCCTTGTAAATAGCGCCACACACAGCCCCCCCTTGTAGATAGTGCCACACAGCCCCCCTTGTAGATAGTTTCACACACAGCCCGCTTCTCCCCTTGTAGATAGCGGCACTCTCCACCCATTTTAAATAGCGGCACACTCCCCCCTTGTAGATAGTGCCACACACAGCCCACTACCCCTTGTAAATAGCGCCACACTCCCCCCTTGAAAATAGCTCCACTCTCCCCCCTTTATAAATAGCTCTACATTCCCCCCTTTTAAATAGCGCCATACTCCCCCCTTGTACTTAGCGCCACACTGTAAACAGAGCGGCGAGCGGTAGCCTACCACTACCACTCTCCGCTCTGCCTGACGTGACTTACCGGAGGAGCCGAGGAGGTCATGCGGCGCAGGCAGTGGCGGAGTTCCTTCTGACTAGGGTCGGTGACAGCCCGGAAGTGGTCCACTCCCTGACCGTCCCAGACCCCAGTCAGAACGCCGCTGCATGAACTCCTGGCTCTTCCTAAAGCTGATCACTGCTGCAGGTGTCCGACATAAAGGGCACCTATCAGCAGCGATCAGCTGCTCTGCGGTGCCCCCCTTCCCTACCACCTAGTTGCGCCCGGGGCACATGCCCCGCCTGCACCCCCTAGCTACGCCCATGCCCCCACCGATCATATACTAATGACTTATCCTGTGGATAAGTCATCAGTTGTCTGTGCCTGGACTACCCATTTAATTTCCTAATATGTCTTTAAGGTGGTTGGAGCTCTATTTTTCTGATACAGAGATCCACATCTCCTATTTAGCCATAGAGTTCAAAGATAACATCTAAATTCCTGCAAGTGCCTCTAAAGAATTCTATCATGTATTGTCAGTCTGTTCAGGGGATTTGGAGCTTTGCATCAGCTTTGTATCAGAATAAGGCTTATACCGCTACTATAATACAGATATATTAAAAAATGAATTAACACAAAATGTTGGACCTATTATTCAAGGGTAAACACTAACTTTAAAGGGAAAGAGAAATATGGCTAATTTATTTAATTGCTTTCTCCTCTATGTACACCCATCATGCAAGGTTCCACTATTCTATAAAAGCCTGTACTTAAAGTTAGGTAATTCTGCTTAGTGTGCAACCATGCCCAAATACAGTCATCTGTGTAAATCCTTACCTGTGTACTCAAGTGGAACCCTTCTCCCCTGCGTATCCGTTAAGATTTGAACCAAGAAACTCCTGTGACCCAGGCAGCAGCTCTTCTCATTCAGCTATCAGAGTTGCTGGACAGCTCCACTGCCAAATGTGTTGTCTAGACTCTCTTGATTCTTGAGATTCCCTGCCTTGATTGTCTGATTGGTCTCACCATTTTGGCTTCCTAGCCCTTGCGATTGCTAGTCTGTTAGACTTTCTTCCTGTAGTCTAGTTCATTGCTGCCTTAGGGTATGTTCACACGGCGGGGGTCCGTAACGGCTGAAATTACGGGGATGTTTCAGCCTGAAAACATCCCCGTAATTTCAGCCGTACCGGCATGTGCAGGCGCTTGAACGCCGCGTCAATTACGGCCGTAATTAGCGCTGCTATTCATTGGAGTCAATGAATAGCGGCTCCAATTACGGCCAAAGAAGTGACAGGTCACTTCTTCTACGCGGGCGTCTATTTGCGCGCCGTCATTTGACAGCGGCGCGTAAATATACGCCTCGTGTGAACAGACAAACGTCTGCCCATTGCTTTCAATGGGCAGATGTTTGTCAGCGCTATTGAGGCGCTATTTTCAGACGTAAATCGGGGCAAAAACGCCCGAATTACGTCCGTAAATAGGCCGTGTGAACATACCCTTACTCTAAAAACAACTGTTGCTCATCTGTGAACCGAACTTGGATTGTTTTCTGACCACATCTCTGCCTCACATGTTGATGCTTATTTGTGTACCAAACTTAGATGGTTTCCTGACTATGTCTCTGCCTTAGGCTACAAATTGATGTAGCTTTTCTGTGTGCCAAACTTGGATTACTTCCTAACCACGTCTCCGCCTTATGCTACAAACTGTTACCGCTTATGTGTGTACCAAACTTCGATTATTTCCTAAGCATGTCTCTGCCTTATGCTACAAACTGTTACCGCTTATCTGTGTGACAAACTTGGATTGTTTCCTCACCACGTCTCTGCCTTATGCTATAAACCTTTACGGCTTATCTGTTGCTTGAATACTCTTGCTATTTACACTCTCTTTTCCAAATTGTTTAAGCCACTGGACTTTTTGAATCTGCTTCTAGACCTTAACAGTATTTCACTCCCCAGCCCTCCAAGTTTTGAATAGTTTCAAGTGCATACCGTACATGAATGGTCAATTTGCATCAAAGTAATAAGATCAGTACTCAACACGCCAATATAATAAACCTGTATTCAGTCATGATATTTAGAAAGCTAAATACAAAACCGTTTTGCATATTCTAACAGTTCCATGTTTTGGATCCCAAAAGCTGTGCAGTCCTATTACTAAGCTACAAATGGCTGCAGCAGATAACTGATTAAAAAATGTATTTGCTTAAAACTTTCAACGTCTAATTGTTCTCCGCCGCCAATTTAGTCCTTTGTAATAAATCAACCCCATGTATATAGAATGGCACATTCATAATTTACTTCCTGGTGAATCATCTTGTGGTCAACTCCGCTGTTTTCTCCTGATGAATGTTGAATTCTTTGACTCTTATAAGATGAATGAAATGCATGATCGGGGAAGAACATAGATGAGGTCCTGAGATAGGAAAACCAGTCATGCTCAGCATCTTCTGCTGTCAAGCACACATATCAATATCCTGTAACCTCTTCCCTGCCAAGGACAAATATAGAACATGCAGAATAATGGCCCCATAGTAGTGAGTAGATCCATGATTTGGAGTTAAGTTTGAAGTAGTTGGAACATTGGTCTATCTATCTATCTATCTATCTATCTATCTGTCACGATGGGGACATGGACCCACTGGACCGTATCACCTTGATGGAATGGCAGCTGGCGAACAGGACACAGGTCAGAGTCTATAGTTTGTATAGGGTACCTGTGGTAGCTCAGAGAGTAGCAAGACAGGTTCGGCAAAGACTAGGCAGTAGGCATGCGCCAGGCGTGGTGTAGCAGGACAGGCGTGGAACACAGCACAGCCTGACTTCAGCTCAATATGGCACTTGACCAGGATAGCACGGGATACAGGTTACAGGTAGCAGGAACGGGGAACACTGGGAACTGGAAAACACTGAGGAGACCATTTGCTTAGACAGACTAGGGTAACTACAACAAGGCTCAGGCAAGGGAGGACCCCTCTTATAGTCCAGGGCTCATGGGCTAATTCTGTACTTAATTTCAGGTGCGCACGCTGGCCCTTTAAGAGTGGGCACGAGCTTGCGCGTGCACCCTGCGGGACCCCGCCGGTAGAAGCGGAAGTGAGCGCTGGCGTCTCCTGAGGAGGGGATGGGACCAGCGCTCACAGTTCCATGGCTGCGGGCGTCAGGAGGTGAGTGAGCCTGACGGCCCGCGGCCATGGGCATGACACTATCTATCTATCTATCTCATATTTATCTATCTATCTATATATCTATCTATCAGACAAAAAATGGCGACAGCACACTGCGAACACCAATGTCACCTAAATCACTAAATATAAATAAATATGCATTACTGCTAAATTTTCTTACAATAGGGAGGTTCTTAGCGCACATTTTGATCAAATTGTGTGAGCCCCCCTGCCACAACAAGGCGACCTCTGTAAGGTGGGGACCTACCCTGCACATACACCCATAACTGGGACTAAGACTACATATATATCTGGGGATGGTATCTATCTATCTATCTATCTATCTATCTATCTATTTATCTATCTCATATCTATCTATCTATCTATCTATCTATCTATCTATCTATCTATCTATCTATCTATCTATCTATCTATCTATCTATCTATCTATCTATCTCATATCTATCTATCTATCTATCTATCTATCTATCTATCTATCTATCTATCTATCTATCTATCTATCTATCTCATATCTATCTATCTCATCAGGGGCGTAGCTAAAGGCTCATGGGCCCGGGTGCAAGAATTCAGCTTGGGCCCCTCTACCCCTCTCCAACACCACCATCATCAGACCCTTGCGCGCGCCTATGCCCAGACGCCTTGCCCAACAGCCCCCATAGTATAATACCCCCACACAGTATAATGCCCCATAACTTATAATGCCCCCCATAACAGCCCCATACTGTATAATGTTCCCCATATCAGCCCCCACAGTATAATGCCCCACATAGCTGCCCCATACATTATAGTGCCCCACATATCAGTCCGAATACAGTATAATGCCCCCCATATCAGCTCCCCATACAGTATAATGCCCCCATATCAGCTCCCCATACAGTAAAATGCCCCCATATGAGCTTCCCATACAGTATAATGCCCCCCATATCAGCTCCCATACAGTGCAATGCCCCTCCATATCAGCTCCCCCTACACTATAATGCCCCCCATACAGTATAATGCCCCTCCATATCAGCTTCCCATACAGTATAATGCCCCCATATCAGCTCCCCATACAGTATAATGCTCCCCATATGAGCAACCCATACAGTATAATGCCCCCATATTAGCTACCCATACAGTATAATGCCCCCCATATCAGCTCCCATACAGTATAATGCCCCCCATATGAGCTATCCATACAGTATAATGCCCCCATATGAGCTACCCATACAGTATAATGCCCCCCATATCAGCTCCCCATACAGTATAATGCCCCCCATATGAGCTACCCATACAGTATAATGCCCCCCATATCAGCTCCCCATACAGTATAATGCCTCCCACATCGGCTCCCCATAAAGTATAATGCCCGCCATACAGTATAATGCCCCTCCATATCAGCTTCCCATACAGTATAATGCCCCCATATCAGCTCCCCATACAGTATAATGCCCCCATATCAGCTCCCCATACAGTATAATGCCCCCCATATGAGCTACCCATACAGTATAATGCCCCCATATGAGCTACCCATACAGTATAATGCCCCCATATGAGCTACCCATACAGTATAATTCCCCCATATCAGCCCCCCATGCAGTATAATGCCCCCATATCAGCCCCCCATACAGTATAATGCCCCCCATATCAGCCCCCCATACAGTATAATGCTCCTCCATATCAGCTCCCATACAGTATAATGCCCCCATATCAGCTCCCCATACAGTATAATGCCCCCCATATGAGCTACCCATACAGTATAATGCCCCCATATGAGCTACCCATACAGTATAATGCCCCCATATGAGCTACTCATACAGTCTATTGCCCCCCATATCAGCCCCCCCATACAGTATAATTCCCCCATATCAGCCCCATGCAGTATAATGCCCCCATATCAGCCCCCCATACAGTATAATTCCCCCATATCAGCCCCCATGCAGTCTAATCCCCCCCCCCCGCAATATCAGTCCCCCATACAGTATAATGCCCCCATATGTAATAATAGAAAAATAGCGTAATTAATTACCTATCCCCGTTCCTTCGCCTCCTCCGGTGTGTGCTATGAGTGACTCGGCGCAGAGAGGCGCGATGATGTCGCTACATCCCGCCAGTCTGTGTCGAGCCGCTCAGGGCACAGGGAATACTGGAGCAAGGAGACGTCAGCTCCTTGCTCCAGCATTAAATGGAAGTGGGACCTCAGTGAGTGACAAGCCAACACAATACATTACAATACAGACTCTGCAGCTCGCCTGGAGTCCTCCGCACTGACTCTTCCACTGCACTGGCTGGAAGACGTGTCACGTGACAACACGGTCACATGGTACACTAAGTGTACCATGTGACCGTAACCAGGATGTGCCGGCTTCACGGCACAGAAGATTAATTTTCAACAAGCATGCTGTATGGCAACGGGTGCCCGTGGGCCCCCCAGGCTTAGGGGCCAGGTAGCAACTGCGACCCCTATAGCTACGCCATTGTATCTCATATCTATCTCATATCTATCTATCTATCTATCTATCTATCTATCCATATCTATCTATCTATCTCATATCTATCTATCTATCTATCTATCTATATATCTATCTATCTATCCCATATCTATCTATCTATATATCTATCTATCTATCTCATATCTATCTCATATCTATCTATCTCTCATATCTATCTATCTATCTATCTATCTATCTATCTATCTATCTATCTATCTATCTATCTATCTATCTATCTATCTGTCTATCTATCTATCTATCTATCTATCTATCTATCTATCTATCTATCTATCTATCTATCTATCTATCTATCTATCTATTTCATATCTATCTATCTATCTATCTATCTATCTATCTATCTATCTATCTATCTATCTATCTATCTATCTATTTCACATCTATCTATCTATCCAGGGGCGTAACTAGGAAAGACTGGGCCCCATAGCAAACTTTTGACTAGGGCCCCCCCTCTGCTGGGTATCACGCAACCCCCCCCCCCTTTGTAGATAGTGCCTCCCTATAGATTCCACCACACAGCGCCCCCCTATAGATAGCACCATACACAGCCCCCTGCAGATAACGCCATACAGCCCCCCTGTAGATAACGCCATACAGACCCCCTCTGTAGATAACGCCATACAGCCCCCCTGTAGATAACGCCATACAGTCCCCCCTGTAGAGAATGCCATACAGCCCCCCCTGTAGATAATGCCATACAGAACCCCTCTGTAGATAACGCAATGTACCCCCCCCCCCCAAAAAAAACGGCCTATAGTTTGTCCTACAAAAGACATGCATCCCCTATCCACAGGATAGGGGATACATGTGTGATCGCTGGCAGCGATAAGGAGAATGGGGGACCGAAAGTCCCCCGAAGTTCTCCATGACTAACTTCGGACTTCCGGCGTCTGCGCAGCTCAATAAAAATGAAAGGAGCGCTGGTCACGCATGCGCACAAGCGCGACCGGCGCTCCATTCATTTCTACGGAGCTGCCGACACAGACCCCGGAAGTCCGAGGTTTGTCATGGAGAACTTAGGGGGGACTTTCGGTCCCCCGTTCTCCTCATCGCTGCCAGCGATCACACATGTATCCCCTATCCTGTGATTAGGGGATACATGTCTTATGTAGGAACAACCCCTTCAGTGGCGTCGTGCTGTAGCAGCCATTGCGGCTGCTAGCGGAGCCTGCTGCCATGGGAGGGGGCCGTGCCGGCGGGTGGCACGGGCCCCCTCATGCTGCAGGCCCTGTAGAAGTCGCTACGGCTGCTATAGCGGTAGTTACGCCACTGCGTATAGGTTTGTACGGCGTAAAACTACAGCTCCCAGCATGGCCTGAACAATGATAAGGATATGCTGGGAGATGCGGTTTCACAAAAAAAATCCTATCACCATCATCTCGCTGCAGATCATACAGTGACTACATTACTGATTAGAGGCAGAATAAACATTTACATTAAGTGACTCACCGGTGACGTCTCAGATTCTAGTTCTTTTCTTCTCCCTCCGGTTCAGACATCTATGATGGATTTCTACCGGCCATGACCCATTTCTGCAGTTTTCCGTTCAGATGTCTTCAGCTTCTCACTTTTAAAACATTTCTGCACCTGTAAACAAAGTTAAAATTCTCAACACATCTAAATATAACTGTCACAAACACACAACGTGGCCCCTGTAGATAGTGACCTACATAGAAGCCCCTATAGATAGTGCCCACATATGGACTCCAGAGCTGCAAGGCAATAGTGCAAACCACTGAGCCACGGTGCTGCCCTACATATAGCTTCCCCTATAGTTCTTGCTCCACGTATAGCCCACCTCTGTACATAGTGTCTCACATATAGCTCCCCCTGTATATAGTGTCCCACATATAGCCCACCCCTGTAGACTGTGCACTACATATAGCCACCCTGTTGCTAGTGCCCCACAGGTAACCCCCCCCTGTATATAGTGGCCCACATATAGACCCCCCTGTATATAGTGGCCCACATATAGAGCCCCCTGTATATAATGGCTCACATATAGAGCCCCCTGTATATAGTGGCAAACATATAGACCCCCCCTGTATATAGTGGCCCACATATAGAGCCCCCTGTATATAATGGCCCACATATAGAGCCCCCTGTATATAGTGGCCCACACCCCCACATATAGACCCCCCTGTAGCTACTGCCCCACATATAGAACCCTATATATAATAGCCCACATAAAGATGACCCCCCCCCCACTATAGATAATGCCATTCACATTTTTATGAGGGGAAAAAAACAAAAACTTGACATACTCACATTCTCCGGTTCCCACGCTGTTCACTGGCGATGCAGACATGCTCTCTTCTGAGCATGTCTGCAGGAGCTGAACGAGCGTCCTCCAATGACGCTGATTGGCGGGGCAGAATGACTTGCCCCGCCAATCAGCACCTTCTAAGCATGGAAGCGGCGCGATGATGTCATCGCGCCGCTAGCCAATCAGTGTCATTGTAAGGCACTGGATGGTCAGGCACGGAACATGCCCGGCCATTCAGTGCTAATACATGTATTTGGCTGCCGCTAGCACTGGGGCCCCCTCCGGTGCTAGCGACACCTACAGGCATGAGAGGGCCTGTGTAAGGCTCGGCGTCGCGGGCCCCACAGTAGCGACGCTACCGCTGTAGTAGCCATAACGGCTGCTAGCGGCGCCACCGGGCCCCCTCAAGCCCCGGGCCCCGTAGCAGCCGCTACTGCTGCTACCGCGGTAGTTACGCCACTGTATCTATCATCTATCTATCTATCTATCTATCTATCTATCTATCTATCTATCTATCTATTTCATATCTATCTATCTATCTATCTATCTATCTCATATCTATCTATCTATCTATCTATCTATCTATCTATCTATCTATCTATCTATCTATCTCTCTCTCTCTCTCTCTATCTATCTATCTCATATCTATCTATCTATCTATCTATCTATCTATCTATCTATCTATCTATCTATCTATCTATCTCATGTCTATCTATCTATCTATCTATCTATCTATCTCATATCTATCTATCTATCTATCTATCTCATATCTATCTATCTATCTATCTATCTATCTATCTATCTATCTATCTATCTATCTATCTATCTATCTATCTCATATCTATCTATCTATCTATCTTATTTCTGGATACGCCATAGAGTTGCCGGTTCCTTTGGCCTTATGTGACTTTGAAGTAATACTCTGTTACTACTAGAATGAATTCATAAGGATTAGCATATCAATGATTATATATTCATGTATTATGCCAAGTAGCATATTGCCGGAGTAATCTGCTTAATCTGCTTGTTTTTTAGACGCCGTTATAACCCTAACAGAAATCATAAGCAGCAGATGGTGACACTTGTGTGATGTTTCTTGCTTGGTTTGGTAAAGCAGTCACATGAAACTGATCACAGAGAAGTATCCGTGGTTGTTGAGCTGCGGCCGCCACGTCTT
Source organism: Rhinoderma darwinii (assembly GCF_050947455.1). NCBI lineage: Eukaryota > Metazoa > Chordata > Amphibia > Anura > Rhinodermatidae > Rhinoderma > Rhinoderma darwinii. The sequence goes on along the minus strand of NC_134687.1, from coordinate 13,265,770 downwards.
CTCTCATTGTGGCCATTTGTCTTTATTGGAAGCCGATGTAACTTGTGTTTGTGTAAATGATACATGTTCAGAATGGCTTCTAGTGCGGAGCACACGCAGGATCAGACACGTTCTCCGCACAGCGCCCGTCACATCTTATCCGAACTTTTATATTTTCACAAGGATGTTTCGAGAAAATATGAATAATAAGTAATGTAAGTGGTACATGAAATAATACATGACGTATGTACGGAGGATTGAGACTAGAAAGGAAGGAATATGAAGGCCCCCTGCACACGACCGTGGTTTTCAGCCGTGATTATAGATGAAATCACGGACCCGTTCATTTCTATTGGCCACAGACACCTTTCTGTATATTTATATAGAACATGTCCTATTCTTGTCCACAATTGTGGCACGGTCTATGGGCCCTTCAGCAATTGCGGACGGCTACGGATGTGTATCCATAGCCGTCTGATCCGTATTTGCAGACAATAAAAACCCTTACGGTCACGTGCATGAGGCCTAAGAGATATGGGATAGATGATGAACTTGATGCATTGGGGTCGTTTATCAACCCAATGACTATGTAACACCCCGGCCCTACATTAGTAAAGCACCTGTGGCTGGATGGGCAGAATCCCTGCAGGCACGTCCCAAAATCTAGAGAAACTGTAACATTATATCTTTCAGTTGGAGCGTACCTGTATAACATTACAGCTTGCAGTTGGAGCGTACCTGTGTAACATTACAGCTTGCAGTTGGAGCGTACCTGTGTAACATTACAGCTTGCAGTTGGAGCGTACCTGTGTAACATTACAGCTTGCAGTTGGAGCGTACCTGTATAACATTATAGCCTGCAGTTGGAGCGTACCTCTATAACATTATAGGCTGCAGTTGGAGCGTACCTGTATAACATTATAGCCTGCAGTTGGAGCGTACCTCTATAACATTATAGGCTGCAGTTGGAGCGTACCTCTATAACATTATAGGCTGCAGTTGGAGCGTACCTCTATAACATTATAGGCTGCAGTTGGAGCGTACCTCTATAACACTATAGCCTGCAGTTGGAGCGTACCTCTATAACATTATAGGCTGCAGTTGGAGCGTACCTCTGTAAGATTATAGCCTGCAGTTGGAGCGTACCTCTATAACATTATAGCCTGCAGTTGGAGCGTACCTCTATAACATTATAGCCTGCAGTTGGAGCGTACCTCTATAACATTATAGCCTGCAGTTGGAGCGTACCTCTATAACATTATAGCTTGCAGTTGGAGCGTACCTCTGTAAGATTATAGCTTGCAGTTGGAGCGTACCTCTATAACATTATAGCTTGCAGTTGGAGCCTACTTCTATAACATTATAGCCTGCAGTTGGAGCGTACCTCTATAACACTATAGCTTGCAGTTGGAGCGTACCTCTATAACATTATAGGCTGCAGTTGGAGCGTACCTCTATAACATTATAGCCTGCAGTTGGAGCGTACCTCTATAACATTATAGCCTGCAGTTGGAGCGTACCTCTATAACATTATAGCCTGCAGTTGGAGCGTACCTCTATAACATTATAGCCTGCAGTTAGAGCGTACCTGTATAACATTATAGCCTGCAGTTGGAGCGTACCTCTATAACATTATAGCCTGCAGTTAGAGCGTACCTCTATAACATTATAGCCTGCAGTTGGAGCGTACCTCTATAACATTATAGCCTGCAGTTAGAGCGTACCTGTATAACATTATAGCCTGCAGTTGGAGCGTACCTCTATAACATTATAGCCTGCAGTTGGAGCGTACCTCTATAACATTATAGCCTGCAGTTGGAGCGTACCTCTATAACATTATAGCTTGCAGTTGGAGCGTACCTCTATAACATTATAGCCTGCAGTTAGAGCGTACCTGTATAACATTATAGCCTGCAGTTGGAGCGTACCTCTATAACATTATAGCCTGCAGTTGGAGCGTACCTCTATAACATTATAGCCTGCAGTTGGAGCGTACCTCTATAACATTATAGCCTGCAGTTGGAGCGTACCTCTATAACATTATAGCCTGCAGTTAGAGCATTCCTGCATCACATTATAGCTTGCTTGCAGTTGGAGCATACCTCTATAACATTATTGCCTGCAGTTAGAGCATTCCTGCATCACATTATAGCCTGCAGTTGGAGCAGACCTGTATGTAATACCCCCTGCACAATGTGTGTCCTTCTTAATGAGTCATTACAATTCTTGCACGTTTAATTCTACTTTTTACAATTAATATCTAAAGAGGCTTAATATCTGTTACCAGTAGGAGAACAATAACCCCTGGCATCGCACAGTCCTCGAGCGGCTATGAGAGTGGCAGCAATCTGTGCAATATTCCTAAATAATGTGATAGATTCATCCAAGTCTCTACCAGTTTCCAATAAACCTGATAAAAGGTCTGGACCCCCCTCTCCACATTCTCCCCCGTAGTCTATAAGCTTCTGGCCTCTGCTCCACTAAGGTTGCATTGTCCCTGTCTCTGCTCCAACCTAAGCGGATTAATCTCTTAATTACATGCGTGCCAGAACAGAAGAGGGAACCAGCGCCAGGATTTCTCCATTCCAGTGGGTTTTTGACTGCTGAATTATAATGCACAAGTTCTATAGAATTTGCCTTCACCTTTATTCTACTGAGTTCCTAATAATCGTAAGTGCCCACTCCGCAGACACGCGTGACTTCATCAGGACCACCAACTGGCTCTCAAGATGCAAGGTCACATTAACATATTTGGAAACGCTCAGAACAAAGTAATCATGACCTCCGGACACAGCAGGTGCCCTCTTATAGACGTAGTAAACACATACACTGCCGTACAGCATTATTGCTCCGGCTTTGCCCTTATCTCCCTTTCTTCGCCACTTGTCAATCAGCAGACTGTCATTGTCATCTCAAGGTTTGAGGAACTGCTTCACTGAGGGCAATTGTGGTCACTAGCCAAGTGTCTAAGTGCCATAAAGGCAGACCATATGGCAGCAATGGTGCCCCTGAAGAAAAGGAGCCCAGCCCTGGTTGGTCCCATTCCATTTACTAGTGGGTGGAAGAACCTGAGTTGGACTTCCCTTTCCAGAAGAAATTCATGCTTACCAAAGATAAGAGGTGGAAAATTGACCTAAGCGTCATTGAAAGGGTCTAGAAGGAGAAACAAACACTAGGTCCTTCTTTCCTGGGTGGCAAAACCCAACACAATAATGAATGCTTCTATGTACACCATTGTATTTCCAGCCACAACACGACTCCAACTCTCTATGGCACAGGAACAAGGTAGCACAGGATACAGGTAGTAGGTACGGGAGCACTGGGAAATGGAACACACTAAGGGACCATTTGCAAAGACTAACACGGGTAAACACAACAATGCTCAGGCAATGAAGGAAGGGGCAGGGCCCTTTTTATAGTCCAGGGTGATCATGGGCTAATTAGACATACTTTTCAGGTGCGCGCACTGTCCCTATGGGACACAGCAGAGTGAAGTGGAAGTGAGCGCTGGCGTCTCCTGAGGAGGATATGCTGGCCAGCGCTCACAGATACACAGCTGCGGCCGTCGGGAGGGGAGTAATCCCGATGGCCCGTGGCCATGGGTGTTACATAGAGTCATCACCAGTAGCACCTTGTTGTAAGTTCAAATTTTTCTTTACCCACTGTCATGGCTATGGGGTATGTGGACCCACTGGGCCACTGTGCCATAGTGGAATAGCAGCTGGTCAAAAAAATTTCAATGACAGTCACTAGGGAGAGAGTACCTGGATTGCTGGCTTGTGCCGGATAATCAGAAGCAAGCTGGTGCCGGACAATCGGGAGCTGGCTTGTGCCAGACTATCGGAAGTTGGCTTGTGCTGGATGATGGGACTTGTCTCGGAAACTGGACTTGAACACAGAAGTCGTCTCGGACAATGGACTTGGCAAGGACACCTGACACAGATGGTGAAGTCGTCTCGGACAATGGACTTGAACACGGAAGTCGTCTCGGGCAAAAGACTTGATACGAACACTGGACACAGATACTGCATACGGGATACGGGATACAGCTAGGGAACCATTTGCATGACAAATGTCAACTGCGCTATTGTTTCCGTGAAAAAAACTGAACATTTACGGAACGGAAACATACTGAAACGGAAGCATTACCATTGAAATCAATGATAATGTAAACGGAAGCTATGGTTTCTGTTCGGTTTTCCGTTCATCGGTTCCTCTGACAGAAAGGTTAAACGGAACCGATGAACGGAGCCCGAGCACTGGTGTGAACAGGCCCTAAGTTGGTCAGTTCCTCCTAACCAAGTGAGATGAATGTGCAGGTGCACGTCTGCTGTGACTACAATGCTAAGCAAACAAACAAAAAGCAGCTGAACCCTGGGGACGCTAATATATATGCAACCTTTTATAATATGGATTATTTCATATTGCATAGCTGCTATATTAACTATAAGTATAATTATGAGTTTCTTAGCACCCATTTCTATTGTGTGGGCGCATCTGCCATGACAAGGTGACCTCAACAGACGGGTCCCAAATCTAAACAGAGTCACGTCCCTCCTGGGACTAGGCCTACAAATGAACTCAGGGTGGGCAGGAAACAGCACTAGAGATGAGAGAAGTGCACGACCAAGATGGAGCCCCCAATTGTACAATGAGAAATGTATTATTCTTTAGAGGTCGCTTTGTCGTGGCAGGTGGGCTCACACAATTCGATCAAAATGTGTGCTAAGAACCTCATTTATAAATATAGTTAATATAGCAGTAGTGTAATGTGAAATAACCCATATATTCTATGGTTGCATATATCTTAGTGCTCGCAAAGTGCTGCTATATCCTTGAGTTCTTGTAAACAGTAATAATACATTTACAGTATGCTCTACAACCAATTTACTAAATTAACCTGGGATATGAAGCCGGCAGTTTTATATTGTCCAATGGCTAAGAAAAATGGATGAAAAATAACTAATAAGAATGTGAAAAACCCTCATTTACAATACTGTCATTGGCCGAGCTAAATATGAACGACCCGATAGATTCTCATGCTCTGATTGGCAATACACACAGAGCGAGAATCACTGGGGGTAGGTCCAGAACATTCTACTATCTTAGGCTGCAGAGACATTGATGAGATTGACTGGTCGATCTAAACTTGTCACACATTGTGCCCATTAGTGTTATTATCCTCATACCCTAAACTGATTCCCTGGAAGGAGTATTTTTTGTATCACTTTGCATTAAACTTGCTAAGTGGTGGTCTTAAAGGGTGTACATAGAGGTGACGGGGCCCATATCAAAGATTAAAATTCGGTTATTTTCTGGTGTGCCAGGGGTACCAAATGTCAATGTGATGGTTACATTTCTTTTCAGGTTCAAGACCAAACTTGTGTCTGTAAATGTGAGTAATTCTATGTCATTTGGTGTTTTACTGTCACCTAGTGGCCTAACTGAATTATCATTTGATATTGTGTTGTTATGTATGAAGGACCTGTGGTCACATGCCTGGAGATCTGCAGGTCCTCAAGAAGGAAAAGTACACTGCTATCTTAATGCTGTTGATTTAACTGCTGGTGGTGGCTCCCCCACAAAGAGTGATAGTCTATACATGGCTGAGTATTTTGGCACAAAGAGAAAGTCAGGCGAATGCTCAATTAATGCGCACAACCCCCAACCGGGGGTAGCAAAGACTAAGTGTGACTCAACAGACAATTCCTGTGGAGGCATGTGAAGGAAAGAGGAGACTGAGCTACCTGCAAGGGGAACTGAGAGCTGCAAAGGAGAGATTGAGGCCTAGGACTGGATGGACTGAGGTCTAAAGGGAGACTGGGACCATTGAGGGTCACTGTAACATGAATTGATGTGCAGGAAAGAGTAGAAACTTTGTGTAAGCCCGCTATTATGGAGAGCTGCCATAGCCACCACTGGCATCTATTTGTTTGCAATGTGTTCAAGAATCTCATGCTTGAGAAGATTAATCCCAGTGTGGCCCTGTCACTTTGAGTAAAGAATTATTTGCTGTATTTTAACTGGGCTGCGTGTCTCATCATTTCGGCCACCTCCCTACCTTACCGACTCTCGGCTTATGCCCTAACCACTTGGGACAGTAAGACTTGGTGCTTGTTTGCCCCATCTCTTTTTCATGTTCATTGGGTTCATTTCTCACGCTCTTGTTTGCTACATTTTTAGGGTCCTAGGAGAAGGCCTTCCATGACGGGTCTCACCACCTTCAAAAATAAGGGATACAGCCAGCCTAAACTAGTCTGGTAGCCTAAACTACCTTACCGAATCTCGGCTTTCGCCCTAACCACTTGGGACAGTAAGACTTAGTGCTTGTTTGCCCCCATCTCTTTTCCATATTCATTTGGTTCACTTCTCACACTCTTGTTTGCTACATTTTTAGGGTCTTAGAAGAAGGCCTCCCATGACGGGTCTCACTTCCTTCAAAAATAAGGGATACAGCTAGCCTAAACTAGTCCCCATCTCTCAAGGGGCCACAGCAACCACATGGCCTGCCTCTATCATACGTTCACCCTTGGTGGCCTTCAACTGTACGCCACATGCTTAAAGAAGCCATTCTAGCTATTTCAGTAGCTATGTTTCTTCAGGCTTACGTGCTATCAGTCATTGGACGTTAAATGCGAGAGATTTAATCTATTACATTCCTTGCTGACCTTTTCCATTACTTCTGACCATTAATCCAGTGGCTGCATAATGCCTGAATATTGTTTTAAGAGCATTTAAAATCCCACTGATGTCAGTGTCCGTGTGATACATTGCGAGATTATCACCGTGATCAATGGCTACGTTGCAGAGGTTACTCATTATCATGGATTTATTTTCTACTGTACGTTGAATTAAAAATTAATGTTTTGAAGTCCAATGTGTGGCGGCCTCTTCAATGTTCCTGACTGATGTTCATTTATATGAAGGATCATGAAATAAGTGGTTATTTTAATCAATCTTCATTGACGTAAATTGGCTTTTGAATCAGTCTGGCGGTATTTATTTGGAGAACTCTATGTTGTAAATTGGAGACTCAAAGGACGTATTGAGGAAAGTCCTTGCTATACTCCAGCCAGCACAAGACACTTGCATGGTAAAGCCTCAGAACTTTTAATTCTGAAACACAAGATATATTCACCATGGCATGCTTTAGTTTATACAGCAAGACCTGACCCAAAACATAACAACAAGCCCTGATATTCTGTGTTCTAAAACATACTACATGCAAAGAGCTGTTCCATTAACATCGATAGAACTATGTACGAGAATATAACTACTATAATACTGCCCCCTATATACAAGAATATAACTACTATAATACTGGCCCTATATACAAGAATATAACTACTATAATACTGCCTCCTATATACAAGAATATAACTGCTGTAATACTGCCCCTTATGTACAAGAATATAACTACTATAATACTGCTCCCTATATACAAGAATATAACTACTATAATACTGCCCCCTATATACAAGAATATAACTACTATAATACTGGCCCCTATATACAAGAATATAACTACTATAATACTGCCCCTATATACAAGAATATAACTACTATAATACTGCCCCCTATATACAAGAATATAACTAGTATAATACTGCCCCCTATATACAAGAATATAACTACTATAATACTGCCCCCTATATACAAGAATATAACTACTATAATACTGACCCCTATATACAAGAATATAACTACTATAATACTGCTCCTATATACAATAATATCACTACTATAATACTGCCTCCTATATACAAGATTATAACTACTATAATACTGCCCCCTATGTACAAGAATATAACTACTATAATACTGCCCTATATACAAGAATATAACTACTATAATACTGCCCCCTATATACAAGAATATAACTACTATAATACTGCTCCTATATACAAGAATATAACTACTATAATACTGTCCCCTGTGTACAAGAATCTAACTACTATAATACTGCTCCTATATGCAAGAATATAACTACTATAATACTGCCTCTATATACAAGAATATAACTACTATAATACTGATCCTATATACAAGAATATAACTACTATAATACTGCTCCTATATACAAGAATATAACTACTATAATACTGCTCCTATATACAAGAATATAACTACTATAATACTGCCCCCTATATACAAGAATATAACTACTATAATACTGCTTCTATATACAAGAATATAACCACTATAATACTGCCCCCTATATACAAGAATATAACTACTATAATACTGCCCTCTATATACAAGAATATAACTACTATAATACTGCCCCCTATATACAAGAATATAACTACTATAATACTGCTCCCTATATACAAGAATATAACTACTATAATACTGCCCTCTATATACAAGAATATAACTACTATAATACTGCCCCCTATATACAAGAATATAACTACTATAATACTGCCCTCTATATACAAGAATATAACTACTATAATACTGCCCCCTATATACAAGAATATAACTACTATAATACTACTCCTATATACAAGAATATAACTACTATAATACTGTCCCCTATATACAAGAATATAACTACTATAATACTGCCCCTATATACAAGAATATAACTAATATAATACTGCTCCTATACACAAGAATATAACTGCTATAATACTGCTCCTATATACAAGAATATAACTACTATAATACTGCCCCCTATATACAAGAATATAACTACTATAATACTGCTCCTATATACAAAAATATAACTGCTATAATACTGCTCCCTATATACAAGAATATAACTACTATAATACTACCCTCTATATATAGTAATATAACTACTATAATACTGCCCCCATATACCAGCATATAACTACTATAATACTGCCCCTATATACAAGAATATAACTACTATAATACTGTTCCTATATACAAGAATATAACTACTATAATACTGCCCTCTATATACAAGGATATAACTACTATAGTACTGCTCCTATATACAAGAATATAACTACTATAATACTGCTCCTATATACAAGAACATAACTACTATAATACTGCCCCCTATATATAAGAATATAAATACTATAATACTGCTCCCTATATACAAGAATATAACTACTATAATACTGCTCCCTATGTACAGGAATACAACTACTATAATACTTCCCCTATATACAATTATATAACTACTATAATACTGCCCCTATATACAAGAATATAACTACTATAATACTGCCCCCAATATACAAGAATAAAAATACTATAATACTGCTCCCTATATACAAGAATATAACTACTATAATACTGCCTCTATATACAAGAATATAACTACTATAACACTGCCCCTATATACAAGAATATAACTACTATAATACTGCTCCTATATACAAGAATATAATTACTATAATACTGTCCCTATATACAAGAATATAACTACTATATTACTGCTCCTATATACAAGAATATAACTACTATATTACTGCTCCTAGATACAAGAATATAACTACTATAATACTGCCTCCTATATACAAGAATATAACTACTATAATACTGCCTCCTATATACAAGAATATAGCTACTATAATACTGCCCCTATATACAAGAATATAACTACTATAATACTGCCCCTATATACAAGAATATAACTACTATAATACTGCCCCCTATATACAAGAATATAACTACTATAATACTGCCCCCTATATACAAGAATATAACTACTATAATACTGCCCCCTATATACAAGAATATAACTACTATAATATTGCCCCCTATATACAAGAATATAACCACTATAATTATCTTTTTTATTTGAAAACTTGCAACAAATTATTACAATACCTTTGCAATACACTCATAACAGATAAAGAAAATAAACATTTGTCTCTTAATAACATCACAATCATTAAACAAACCATAATATATGAATATTGCTCCAGTATAGATTGTTTCAACTATTTTTCATGATATTATTCTAGACAGTATTACAGGAGATTTCTTATTTATTGGTCACCGGGCAGCATCGCGCACACCACAGAGGGTACACGGTCACCACATTTATGACATATAGTGAACCTCTATGATATGAACGGAATTCGGACTAGAAGTCTCCATACAGCAGCTGAGAGTTTCACTGTCCCACTAGATGTGGTGACTGCAGGGACACAGCAGGGACATTACTCTGTAGATAAGTCTCTTGTATACAGTATAGAGAGGACATTGGTTTTGTCGTCAGACAGACGCTGGAATATCGCCTGCCGCCTGCTCCTATTCTTCACACTGTTCACATTGATGGAGGTGATTTTCAGCCTCATCCGGGTTACATATCTTTCCTACTTTTTTTCCTTCTTCCACTGCTATGTCCTGTAACACCCCATCTTTTGGTGGACATTGGGGGGTCAGCGTCTTCATCCTGAGGTTCGTCATCTGGGTTGTGTGAGGAGACTTGCTCCATCTCTGCTTCTTCTTCCTGGTCATCTTCCCCCAGCGCACAATAACGTCCCCCAGTTATCGCCAGCACTGGAGACTCCGGTGATTTCTTTGCAGCAGTGATTTTTTTCCTAGAAGAATCATCTGTTTTACTTCTCCTTTTAACCGTCTGAAATCCCTGCTCATCGATACTGGTTGCTGCGGCTGGATCAGCTGGTTTTTTACTGGTCGCTGCAGCTAGATCAGCTGGTTTTTTACTGGCCGCTGCGGCTGGATCAGCTGGTTCCTTACTGGTCGCTGCGGCTGGATCAGCTGGTTTCTTACTGGTCGCTGCGGCTGGATCAGCTGGTTCCTTACTGGTCGCTGCGGCTGGATCAGCTAGTTCCTTACTGGTCGCTGCGGCTGGATCAGCTGGTTCCTTACTGTTCGCTGCGGCTGGATCAGCTGGTTCTTTACTGGTGTTGGGCAGATGTTTAGATGTTTTGGTGACAGAGTGACTGGATATTTTACTTTTAGCGTGACCTCTATTTTCAGTGGCTGGTGACACTTGTGCAGCATCCACAGATGGGACATTCGTCTCTGGAGCAGGGTCTCTGGTACTTCGGCTCACATCATCGTTGGGACTTCCAGGTTCTGGGGTTGTATCTACACATATGGAGACATCCTCCTGCTCTTCCTCCATGGCTTCTTTAAAGGTCTCCTCCTTATTATGTTCTGCATGTGGACACTCCCGGAATGTATGTCCAGGTCCTAAGCACAGGTTACAGATGACAGGTCCTGTACAATCGTCCTTCACATGCCCAAACTGACCACATAGTGAGCACTTAATACGGGAACAGTTGATTGCCAGGTGCCTGCCCCCACATCTATGGCACAGTCGCGGTTGACCAGGGTAGTAACATACGCCTCTCTCCGAGCCCAGGTAGAAGGAGTGCGGCAGATGTCTGGTCACTCCATTCTCCTGAACCAGCTGGATCTTGACAGAATATCCTCCATTCCAGATCTCCTCCTCATCATAGATCTTTGTTGGCAGTCTCTTCACCTCACAATATCTGCTCAACCAGTGCTGCAAATCTGCCAGAGCCACCACCTCAGACTGGAACAGGACGGTGGCGGTGACTACCTGGGGTTTAGTCAGCTGGATGACATGTAGATGCTCCCACATCGCGTGCTCCTTTGTATCGTTATAAATACTCCAGAACAAGTCTAGACTATATTGCAGCTTGAAACTGATGTCATAATTCCTGCTGGAGGGAACGTGGATCAGAGCGAACACCTCAGAAGCTTTAAACTTCATAAACTCCTTCAACAAAACTTTCCCAATGTAGAGTCTGGAGGGGAGGTTTTCCTCTGGTCCCGAGTACCTGATTCTGACCGCGTTCCTCCTCTGAGGTGTGGGGTTAGTCGGTCTTGCGACGCTGGAGAACAGTCTCCTGTGCTGAGGTCTGTCAGCAGGTGGGTCAGGACTGGGCCTCTCCTCAGCTGATTGTACTGCAGATCCTCCTGTGTCTGCTCCTGATCGCTGTGTAACCTGCACTCCATTCACTGACACTGTGGACGGCTGAACCTCCAGAACAGGGTCTGCAATGTCCACCTCAGCCTGTGCCGCTGGTTCATCAGATATCAGACTGTCAATCACCGCGCTAAGCGAAGTCTCACTTACAATGTCAGTATATGCGGCACTTTCTTGCTCACTCCCAGGAGTGCCACTCGCATTCACTTCATCAGTACTGCACATAGAGTCTACTACAGTTAACCCCTCGTCAGCTGGCACACATTTCTCTGCAGCTTTAGCAGCATTTGTGTTGGCTGATTGCACAGACCCCACACATGATGAGAGATGTGATCCTCCAGCCACCGCACACTCATATCTTCCAGGGTTTCCCTGCGCCACAATATTATACACAGTCTTATAGTCAGTGTCTTTTTTTGCAATGATATATTTTCTCTTCACAGTTTGGGCTCTGGTCTCCCTTTTGTTCTCACTTGCCCAGTTTTTTATTTTGGGTACTGTGCATGATTCTTTCTGCAATCTCTCCTTCAATATCACCAGCTCACGTGTGCAAACATCCAGACACTCACATTTCATCAGCTTTGCCTTTGGATTAGTCTCTTGGTTAATTTCAGTTCTCAACTTGCGAACTTGCATTTCCATTCTAAAGATATTTTTCTTTGTCATTTTTGTGCACAATTCACCAACATCATGAGATTCAGTTGACTCACCAGCCACCATTTCCAGATCATCACCTCCACCATCTCCATGCTGCAGGCCAAACTCCAGACTCTGGGCTTTCCCAGGATCATCAGCCCAGGACCCCTCCCCTCCACCTGGGTCAGAAGCCATGCATAGTCCTAACAGGGAGCTCACAAGCACACGTCTATCCTCTCCTATGGACAAGAATATAACTACTATAATACTGCCCCTATATACAAGAATATAACTACTATAATACTGCCCTCTATATACAAGAATATAACTACTATAATATTGCCCCCTATATACAAGAATATAACCACTATAATACTGCCCCCTATATACAAGAATATAATTACTATAATACTGCCCCTATATACAATAATATAACTACTATAATACTGCCCCCTATATACAAGAATATAACTACTACAATACTTCTTCCCTTATACAAGAATATAACTACTATAATACTGCCCCTATATACAAGAATATAACTACTATAATACTGCTCCTATATACAAGAATATAACTACTATAATACTGCTCCTATATACAGGAATATAACTACTATAATACTGCCCCTATATACAAGAATATAACTACTATAATACTGCTCCTATATACAGGAATATAACTACTATAATACTGCCCCTATATACAAGAATATAACTACTATAATACTGCCCCTATATACAAGAATATAACTACTATAATACTGCTCCTATATACAAGAATATAACTACTATAATACTGCCCCCTATATACAAGAATATAACTACTATAATACTGCCCCTATATACAAGAATATAACTACTATAATACTGCCCCTATATACAAGAATATATCTACTATAATACTGCTCCTTTATACAAGAATATAACTACTATAATACTGCTCCTATATACAAGAATATAACTACTATAATACTGCCCCTATATACAAGAATATAACTACTATAATACTGCTCCTATATACAAGAATATAACTACTATAATACTGCCTCCTATATACAAAACTATAACTACTATAATACTACTCCCTATATACAAGAATATAACTACTATAATACTGCCCCTATATACAAGAATATATCTACTATAATACTGCTCCTTTATACAAGAATATAACTACTATAATACTGCTCCTATATACAAGAATATAACTACTATAATACTGCCCCTATATACAAGAATATAACTACTATAATACTGCCTCCTATATACAAAAATATAACTACTATAATACTACTCCCTATATACAAGAATATAACTACTATAATACTGCCTCCTATATACAAGAATATAACTACTATAATACTGCTCCCTATATACAAGAATATAACTACTATAATACTGCCCCCTATATACAAGAATATAACTACTATAATACTGCCCCTATATACAAGAATATAACTACTATAATACTGCTCCTATATACAAGAATATAACTACTATAATACTGCCCCCTATATACAAAAATATAACTACTATAATACTGCCCCTATATACAAGAATATATCTACTATAATACTGCTCCTTTATACAAGAATATAACTACTATAATACTGCTCCTATATACAAGAATATAACTACTATAATACTGCCCCTATATACAAGAATATAACTACTATAATACTGCCTCCTATATACAAAAATATAACTACTATAATACTGCTCCCTATATACAAGAATATAACTACTATAATACTGCCTCCTATATACAAGAATATAACTACTATAATACTGCTCCCTATATACAAGAATATAACTACTATAATACTGCCTCCTATATACAAGAATATAACTACTATAATACTGCCCCTATATACAAGAATATAACTACTATAATACTGCCCCCTATATACAAAAATATAACTACTATAATACTGCCCCTATATACAAGAATATAACTACTATAATACTGCCCCCTATATACAAGAATATAACTATTACAATACGGCTTCTACCTTCTTGCAGATTATATAAAACCTTCTGCTACTAGACAAACAGCTGAAAATGGAGAAATATCTCTTTTTTTCGGCAGTGTGTGGGTCACAATTAACTGTGACATGAGACTTGTTGTTGACCTCTTCTTGACCAACACGAGGAACACTTCTTCCTTTCTTGCTGAAATGACAAATAATGTTTCTTCTTTGTTAGCTATGAAGTGATTCAGCTCATATCATAAATCTGCTGTATGCTACACGTGCACTCACGGTCCTGTTATGAATCACTGCCGGCAGTGGTGAGAGCGCAGTTGGTAAAAATAAAAAAGATTCTAGATACTGTACACAGACCACCGCTCAATATGCACTGTTCACATACATCAGGGTTTTTTTTGTCTCTCAAGTGATTACAAGTGATGCAAAAACTGATGCAAAAATGTATCAGTTGCCATAAGGCTTTTTCACAATTGTTTTTTACTACAAAACCAACAGTTTTCATTAGTTGTCATCAGTTTTTACCACCATGGACCACCAAAACGCTAGTCTAGGGTCTGAGTGTTGCATAGTTTTTGATAGATTGGATACATGATGGATTAGATACATGTTGTGTACTTGTCATTTCACAAAACTTGTGACGCGATCCCGGCATGTCAGGGCTCTCCTTCTCTGCTCCGGCCGTGGCGCTACACTGAAGTCTGGCACACACATTGTAATGTTACGTGTGTCGTATTCAGTGCAGTGCCAAGGCCGGCGCCGAGAGGGAGAGCACAGAAGGCACCTGCTGTCCGCTCACCTCAGATCAGATTTTCTAGGCAGCCTTGTGAACCTGCAAAGACGCAAACACTAGCCCTAACTTTAGAGAGGAGCAAGTTTTTGGTGTCTTTATAGCTACCCAATCCCACCCCGCATCTCCTGCCCACCCCACACCACGCTGGGATTGCTGTAGTTTCTTTTCACATGACAGGGTCAGGGTGTTGGCCATTAAAAACGGCCGTCTTGGTCCGTTTTTGACTGTTGTTTTGCATCAGTTTTGCATCTGTGCCGTGTCCGTGTTTCCGTTATTGACAGCCGATTGTGACATGTTTTGCATCCGATTTTCACTGTCCGTTTTAAAAATGGATGAATTTCATTTGTAGATAATGCCACAGTGCGCTCTGTAGATAGTGCCCCACATCCTCCCTGTAGATAGTGCCCCACAGTGCCCTCCGTAAATAATGCCGCAGTGCCCTCTGTATATAACGCCACAGTGCCCTCTGTATATAATGCCACAGTGCACTCTGTAGATACATAGTGCCACACACACCCTGTAGATAATGCCACAGTGCCCTCTGTAGATAATGCCACAGTGCCCTCTGTAGATAATGCCACAGTGCCCTCTGTATATAATGCCACAGTGCACTCTGTAGATACATAGTGCCACACACACCCTGTAGATAATGCCACAGTGCCCTCTGTAGATAATGCCACAGTGCCCTCTGTAGATAATGCCACAGTGCCCTCTGTAGATAATGTCGCAGTGCCCTCTGTAGATAATGCCGCAGTGCCCTCTGTAGATAATGCCTCAGTGGCCTCTGTAGATAATGCCTCAGTGGCCTCTGTAGATAATGCCACAGTGCCCTCTGTAAATAATGCTGTAGTGCCCTCTGTAAATAATGCTGCAGTGCCCTCTGTAGATAATGCTGCAGTGCCCTCTGTAGATAATGCCACACAGCCCCCTGTAGATAGTGCCACACACACCCCTTGCAGATAGTGCCACACAGACCACCTGTAGATAGTGCCACCCACGCACCCTCTAGTAGCGGAATCCTCGGCCAGAGCATTGCCGACGCTCTGGCCGGGGACTCCGCTTCTAGAGGGAGCACCTGATGTCCCTGTTTATATATTGACAGTGACGTCAGGGGCTACCTCTATGAGCGGAATCCCCGGCCAGAGCATTGGCAATGCTCTGACCTGGGATTCCGGTCCAGGAGGACCCCTGATGTCAGGGGCTCCCCCTAGAAGCGTAATCCCTGGCCAGAGCGTCGGCAATGCACAGGCCGGGGATTCCCATGCCAGGTGCTGCCGGAAGGTGGATACGGCAGCACCCGGCGTTCTTCCGTGGAACAGTATATTAGGATAGGATACGGCGCCGGACCTCACTGGGACCGGACACAATAACGCAGCAGGTAACATTTTTGGACAGGTCCGGCGCTGTATGGCACCACAACTTATGTCCCATATGCCAGAACAGATCCCATAGAAAGCTATGGGATTCGTTCTAGCATCAGTTTCCCTCCGGCTTTATATATTTCCCTCCGGATATATGTGAGAAGGGCCCCTTACAGGTGGTCTCCCCTTTTGACAATCCCTACTTGTTAGAAAATTCCTTGATAATAAACTGATTACAAAGTATCCCCTTGCTGGGTACCCCAGCGATCAGATGTAATCTGTGGGGAGATCTGGCAGTAAGTGTTTTATTTCAATGCATCGACACCGCACGGTAAGATGATCTGTCCATGACCTGCCTAAGTAGAGTCGTGTGTTAACGAACCTTCCCTTACCCCATCCTATCCCCCCACCCCCACCTTTAGGAAAGACACGTGACACCGAGGTTGGATGTGAAATGGCCACAGCAGCCGTTTATTAATTTTACAGTTTTATAAAAACAACTTAAATCCGAAACCTTCGGATAACTAGTTAGGAATCCACCAGAGAATTCCTTCTAATAATTCACATGACCCAACATGGGTCAGAATCGTAAATAACAATTTAACGTTAACATTAACTCGAGCAGGGGAAGTCCTTGAAGCCCTTTCAGATATTCCTTTTTTAAGAACACACCGAGTTAGCCATCTGCAAACCACTAATTACCTCCAGCCGTAAACCAGCTCAGAAGCACCGTTCACCTCTGCAGATGGCTCCAACCACTAGAAGTCCACTTCAAGGGGATAACACCCGATGAAGCCCTCAAGTGATATACCGACCACTAGAAGTCCACTTCAAAGGGATAACACCCGATGAAGCCTTCAAGTGATATACCTTCCACCAGAAGACCACTTCAAAGGGATAACACCCGATGAAGTCTTCAACCATGTACCTTTTTTGGGGGACGCATACCCCCGATGCGACCCCCCCACCATTTTGTACTGACTGGCCTCAAGGACTCCCCCCGCCAGCTGCCATGACAACAGAACCTACTCAGGAAAAAAGGAAAAACATGTTAAATAAGCACACAAATAAAACACAACACTCATAGACGGACGTACGCAAAGACCCACCAAGTAACAAACCAAGGGCGGGAGGGTAGGAGCTTGTTCTCTCTGTGCTACTCCTCCCGCTGCTTCCGGCTCAATGCCGAAAACAGCGGGAAGCGCAGCAACGGCCCCCTGACTCCTCCCTGACCCCCCCCCCTCCGACTCCCTCCAACTCTCCCTCACCTGTTAACCCTTTCCCTACCAGGGAGGTCATGGAGGCTTCCCCTTCAGCCCTGCAGGCTCCGTCCAGCCCCTTCTTGACCTGCCTAAGTAGAGTCGTGTGTTAACGAACCTTCCCTTACCCCATCCTATCCCCCCACCCCCACCTTTAGGAAAGACATGTGACACCGAGGTTGGATGTGAAATGGCCACAGCAGCCGTTTATTAATTTTACAGTTTTATAAAAACAACTTAAATCCGAAACCTTCGGATAACTAGTTAGGAATCCACCAGAGAATTCCTTCTAATAATTCACATGACCCAACATGGGTCAGAATCGTAAATAACAATTTAACGTTAACATTAACCCGAGCAGGGGAAGTCCTTGAAGCCCTTTCAGATATTCCTTTTTTAAGAACACACCGAGTTAGCCATCTGCAAACCACTAATTACCTCCAGCCGTAAACCAGCTCGGAAGCACCGTTCACCTCTGCAGATGGCTCCACCACTAGAAGTCTACTTCAAGGGGATAACACCCGATGAAGCCCTCAAGTGATATACCGACCACTAGAAGTCCACTTCAAAGGGATAACACCCGATGAAGCCTTCAAGTGATATACCTTCTACCAGAAGACCACTTCAAAGGGATAACACCCGATGAAGTCTTCAACCATGTACCTTTTTTGGGGGACGCATACCCCCGATGCGACCCCCCCACCATTTTGTACTGACTGGCCTCAAGGACTCCCCCCGCCACAGCGAAACAGGCCTTGACCACCTTAAGCCTGTGAGTTCCTCCACACCACCACCACCCTTTCTATGCCTTCTGCTATCGCCAAGCTCCAAAGATCAATGCCAACCTCGGTCAGATGAACCCCGTCACTCCTTCAGAAATTCCCCACTCCTGACTCCAAATCCCTGTGCCTCACGCAAATGCCCCCGTTTTTTGCCACAAAACGGGACACCGCCCGATTAACTTTAATGCGAGCCTTATTGACTCTCTCCACAGATCTAGCCAACCGCCAATGTTTTCTTGGGACTATGTCCGACCACACTATCACCAACTTGGGATAAGAAACCCACAAACACAACATATCGTGTTTGATATCCCGCACCAACTCACGAAAAGGGCGGACTCCTAAGTCATTCCCACCCACATGCAGCACTAAGACCTGCGGAACCCTATCAAGCCGGGCATATGTCTGGAATTCCGCCAACACCCTGCTCCACGACATACCTCTAAATCCCAGCCAATGCACAACCGCATCCTGTCGCGGAAATGTGCAACTGGCGACCATCCGGGCGGACGTCTGCCCTCAAAGCCCCCCAGTGCACGTAAGAATGACCCAGCAACCACACCAAACACGGAGGCGAATCTGAAACGGAAAAAACAATTAGGCACCACCATATAACATTTTTTAAGCGTTAACAACAAACCTCATAACATATGGGGGCGGACATATGACTTAAACCTGTTGGATTCCCAACGACCAATACGCCGCACCCCCTCATCATCCAACCCCCAGCGCCCCGCTTCTGTTGCTGCGCCAATCCTGAAGGAATGAGATGAATATGAGCCTTCCGCAACACCAACCGCCGTCAAACATTTTTTAAATACCGCTCCAAACTGAAACCTGGACAAAAACGACCCGTCCACATGACGTAACAAAGGCAAATCTGGAGACCCCCTTTTTGGCGTAAAACCCTGCATGCACTCTACTGGGCACATAACCGACCCCGGGAGGGCGAACAAAACAGCTTACCCTTCCCCCCTTGGTCAGTTTTCGACCGACGCAACCACACCTCCAGGCGATCTGCGAATAGGCTCACCACCCCAGATCTCAGCCCCCCTGCCTGCTTGGTACTTGGCGACACCAACTCACCTATCCTAAATGCCCCAAAGAACGCTAACGAAAAAGCTAACCGAAACAAATCCATTTCATCTGAAGAACGACAGACCGATGCTAATGAACCGCCCAACGCGCTAAGCAAAGCAAACGACACAGGCCTTCTACTATCCGCCTCCACCCTACCTCGGCGCAACCCCTTCAAAGCCTGCGACACCAGAAATTCCTTCGATACATCCTGAAAACCCCGCAACTTAAAACCAAACGCCACCGCAGATATGAACCGGTTCACTTTAGCCACTGAAAACCCCGCCTCCCAGGCGTCCCCTAACCAGTACAAAAGTGCCACCAACCTGTCACTATCCGTATTGACGTCACCCAACTCTCTTACCCACTCCTCCCACTGCCTCCAACAAGCAGCATAAGCACTCCACGTCGTGCGCGCCAAAGACCTTTGTAACAGTTGTTCTACGGGACCGATACCAGATCCCAAAGATGTTCCGGACAAGCCAAACCGAGACGTTCCGCTCCCGGTGCCAATTGCCGAAACCGGTCCCACTGCGAGCGAGAAAGAGCATCAGCGATACAATTCCGTACTCCCGGCACATGCACCGCCACCACCCACGCGTTCAACGACAAACACACCAACACTAAATGTCGCAACAATTGAACTACCGGAGGAGAGGACGCAGTGATGTTATTAATGGCCAGCACCACCCCCATGTTGTCGCAGTAAAAACGGACCTTCTTATCCCTGAGCCTGTCCCCCCAAATGGTAGCCGCCACCACGATGGGAAACAGCTCGAGCAGGGCCAGATTCCGCGTGAGTCCACTGGACACCCAACTAGCCGGCCATTGACCTGCGCACCACGGACCTCCCCCGTAAGCTCCAAAACCGCCCGCCCCAGCCGCATCCGTAAAAATATTCAAATCACTCGTATCCTGACCTGGGGCCATCCATAGCGAGCGACCATTGTACTGGCCCAAGAAGTCATCCCAAACCTGAAGATCAGCTCGGTGCTCCTCCTTGAGCCGCACAAAATGATGCGGCGCACGCACTCCCGCCGTTGCCGCCGCCAACCTTCTACCAAACACCCTCCCCATCGGCATAATCCGGCAGGCGATATTCAACTTCCCCAGCAGCGACTGAAGCTCCCGCAGCGTCATTTTCTTCAGACTACAAGCCCGCCGTACCTCCAGCCTCAAAGCACCCAACTTATCCGCAGGGAGACGACACTCCATCGCCACAGAGTCTATTTCAATTCCCAAAAAACAAATCGTCACTACCGGGCCCTCCGTTTTTTCTGGCGCCAAAGGGATCCCAAAATCCCTCGCCACCTTCTGTAGTGCATAAAGCAAATTACCGCAAACCGGCGAACCCCCCGGGCCAACGCACAAAAAATCATCCAAGTAATGGATCAACGAGTCGACCCCGGATACTCCCCTCGTTACCCACTCCACGAAGCTACTAAATGCCTCGAAGTATGCACAAGAAAGGGAACACCCCATCGGAAGGCACCGATCCACGTAAAAAGCCCCATTCCAAAAACAACCCAACAGCCGTTGGCTTTCTGGATGAACTGGCAACAACCTGAACGCCGCCTCGATGTCGGTTTTTGCTAGCAGCGCACCTGGACCCGCAGCCCGCACTAAACCCACCGCCTTATCGAATGAGGTATAGACTACGGAGCACAACTCGTGATCAATCCCGTCATTTACCGACGAACCCTTGGGATACGATAAGTGTTGAATCAAACGAAATTTTCCGGGCTCGCGCTTAGGAACAATACCCAACGGGGACACAACTAAATCTTTTACAGGCGACTCAACAAACGGCCCCGACATGCGGCCCAACAAAACTTCTTTTAACAACTTTTCCGACACGACGTTGGCATGCAAGTAAGCCGATTTTAAATTCCTCCGCGTTACCGGAACCTCATAAGGAGGCGGAGGAATAACAAAACCAACACGAAACCCTTCGTAAAGCAACTTAGCCGCCGCCCTATCCGGATACTCATTTAGATAAGGGGCCATCTTTTCCACCCTCACCGGCGACACCCCCTTGACCAGCCGCGGAGGGCTGGTTCCCTGACCTCTTTTTTCGCAGACATTTTGCCGCCCCGTGTGATGCACCATTACACTCGGAACACACGTGCTTGAACTTGCACGTGGCCCCGAACTTACACTGGCCTTCATTAAATTGCCAGCAAAAACCCGCCTTTCCCCCGCCGCCTTGTCCAACCTGACTAGACTGGCCTCCCTGGCCGGCGCTCCCGGGAAAGGACTGCCTAACCGGAGCCGTAACCCGTAACCAGAGAGCAATATCCTTCTGGTCCCACCGAATCGCCGGCCGAACCGCTTTCCGCTGACGGAATTGCTCATCGTATCGCAGCCACACCTGACCCCCATACGCCCTATGCACCTCCCCAATGGCATCAAAATAACAAAACAACGCCGAACAATTTTCCGGCGCCTTTTCCCCTATCACACTAGCCTATATGGCGAACGCCTGCGACCAATTAACGAACGTCTGCGGGATAAGCCTATACCGCCGCCGTTCCTCCTCGTCCTTTTTACTCTCGTCCCGCTTGCTCTTATCCAAATTAAATTTAGCGAGCGGCAAGAGAGAAAAAATCTCAACATATTCGTCCTTCCAGATCCGCTCGCGCACCTCCTGCTTTAAATGCGCCCCCAACGGACCTTCGAAACAAACGTACACCTCCCCCCGAGCACGGTCATCAATACGCACCCGATCGCCATCCTTTTGTGCCTCGGTCTGAACCGACACCGCGACCGCCTCCCGAACCGCCAGCACGGGCCGCGCCTGTACCAATCCCACGTCCCTGGGGCCCTCCCACACTACCGTTGGGGACACTTCCGTAACTGCCGGCGCCGCCGCCCTATCTAGGCGCCCGACCAGCTCCCTCAAGCAACCCACTAAATCTGCCAGACCCGCGCCATCGGTGCGACGCTAGCAGCCCCCCCGCCGACACCCGACATAAAAATCGCTGGATATGACAATGATGGAGTTACACACTCACCGGGCCGCACAGGCGCTGTGTTCCCGTCAGCCGGACCATCCTGACCTCGACGATACACGTCCAGTTCACCTTCCTCCAGCTCATATCTCGCAGACGACTGGCCATCCCACCGACATCTTCGGATCGGAGATGATGAAGCGCTGACCGATGGGCCGGCAACCTGCCGCCCGACCGATGGAACCCAGACTTCCGACCGGACCTGTTGCCTCGACGTCGCTGCAGATCTAGGCGTCCGTCTCGATGATCCTGAAGAAGCCTGCCCCCTGGCCGGAACATCACCAGGCGGGGCGGCCGTACCTTGTCCTCCAAATCTTCCATCCGATGGTGGAGGGGTGACAGGGAGCCCGGCCTGCGACTCCCTGCTCCCCGCCGGACCCCGTCGCGGCTTGGGATTCCTGCCAGGACGCAGGGCCTGGGAAGGGGCGGTCCCCCCAGCTGCCTGGCCTGCAGCGTCCGTGATCGGGCTCCCTCTGCGACGCCGTGTCCGCGGGACTGCCTCCGGACTGAGGCGCTCTGGAGGTCGAGACCGCCGGGAGGGACGGGTCGACCCGGCCTGCGTCGCCGTCACCCCCGGCAACGCTCTCTGCCTGCTCCGAACAGGAGCAGTTGTTGCCGACTCCCCCCCCCCGCCGCCATGCTAGGAAGGGGGCCGGGGGAGGGGAGCCTGTCTCCTGCAACACGAACAAGGATGGGACCCTTGGTAGCTGGCGGGCACAATATATATATACACAAAAGGAGCTGCCTGCAACAGCCAAACCCAATTTCCCAGCCACCACTGATAATGAGAATAATAAACTTTAATAGCTACGTATAGCTGGACAAACCACAGTTATGATTTAAAAATATCACCAGCCGAGATCGGACGTACAAGTATGTAACCTGATTAAACAGGCATATATATGTGTAACGTAGGAGTGTGTCGTCCCTAACCAGTTATAGTAGGTAGCAGTAGGTCCGATCAACGGCAGTGTCTAAAACATTAGCAGCCCCCCCCGACATGTTTCGCTACCAAGTAGCGTCTTCAGGGGTACACGGGGCTAATGTCTCCTGCAACAGACCCCGAACGCCGGGCCTGACGTGGCAACACGGCGTCCGGGATCCTCCAGCCATCCGGGACCGTGGTGCACAGCAGCAGCACGCAGCTGCTCTAACAAAAATGCCTCCGACATGCTTTACGAGCGCGGGCAACGGGGAGCTTGTTCTCACTGTGCTACTCCTCCCGCTGCTTCCGGCTCAATGCCGAAAACAGCGGGAAGCGCAGCAACGGCCCCCTGACTCCTCCCTGACCCCCCCCCCTCCGACTCCCTCCAACTCTCCCTCACCTGTTAACCCTTTCCCTACCAGGGAAGTCATGGAGGCTTCCCCTTCAGCCCTGCAGGCTCCGTCCAGCCCCTTCTAGAGATGAGGCTCCTGATCAGGGGACACCTCCCCCACCTCTATTTTAATCTAATAAATTAGATGTTCCCAGATTCCTTTAATCAGTTTTGATCTCTGTGTACATAGGGTTAAACAGCAGAGGCCAGTTTCTCTGATCTCACCTTGGGAAGAGTGGCTGTCCTTGTTAGCTGCTTCCATCTTTTACGGCTTGTGCGCAGCCACATGCATAGACACTGTACCTCAGCATCTGGACCCCCTATGAGTCTTTATTATGGACGTATGCGGCCGTATAAAATTGCCACCTTGAGGTATAGTATGGGCTTATAACAGTCTATAGGTGCCATATTACGCATCCATCCAACCAACACAGATCCATAATATGGCTGTTTAAATAAGCCCTAAATATTACAAGCCAAATATGCAGGAACTGCCTCCAACATTGGGGTACGGGATCTGTACACTATTGGTCTGACATCCAAAAATTTATTTTTTGCGATAGATTTTAGCAAAAATTTCTAAAATATAAAGCCTCACTTTAAGGCTGGATTCACACGAGCAACTATGATGCTAGAAGCCCGGCTCCCTGCAGTGTGTTCGGTCCGGGACTTGCGGCCGAAATACGTTCCGTCCTTTACGGACCGAACATGCTCGTGTGAATCCAGCCTTATACTAACTCTCCTTTAGAGATACGTTCTGAAGATTGGAAGACTTCAGGCAATGTTCTCGTAGCAAATAGTCTTCCAATTAAAGGAAGAAAACGACTTCTAAAGCGCTATTTACATGGTGGCTTATAAAATACTTGAATAATGGCTTCGGACCTTGGTTACTTTTAGATTCAGGCAACTGTAACATAACGTGGTCATTGGTGGGCAACTGGAATAGTTTACACCAAATTACAATAACGCACCCGACACTGTAATGGTACTAGTCCCAGCGAAGGACATCTCAGTCCAAGATGGACCTCAGTTATATACAGGGCTAGTCTGAGAGTAGATGGGTTCCTGTGTAAGACTTTAAGCCACAAGTCATCATCCCAGAATTGCCATCTACTGACCTGCCCACATATAGGTGGACTTCACTATTATGGAACCCTTATGAACACATGAGCTTTGCATAACTCAACCGAGACTCACCATGTAGTGTTGTGGTGTCCTCAGCTCAAACTCTTCTACTTTGATGGCATCCAGACGGCATGATATGGATACAGGCAGGATATACACATAATGTCACCTCTGCACCCTATTGATATTTGCCTTTAAAGAACCCCACCAGGATGAATTGGCAACTCCAAGGTCAGCAGAGCCCGGTGAAGCCCCTTGTGGGACATTACATGTTCTCCTTTAAGACTGGCTGCAGTTTTTGTTTAGGGTATTTCAGTTTTTTCCCTAAGATCTAGTCTAGATCTAGACGTTCAGCACCGTTCTTCAGCCCTTTATCCAGGGCGCTCTTATATTTTTACCTTGTGTTTTATCTATTCTCATTATACGTCCCTGACAGTAGATTTCTGATTTCGTGCCGTGTCCCAGACTTTCTGAAAGCCACCCGTCAGCACTGATAATATTATAGTATGAAAGCGGAATGATCAAACCCCTGACTGATCAGAAGCCCTTTTCCTAGAGTAATTCGCTGTGACATTAACTCTTTCATGTGTATGCAAATCTCATCTCTCCAATGGAGATCCGTCTACTCAACGAGCTTATTCAGAGACCAGAATCTAAATTGAATGATATACATGAAATTCTACCCACGAGGATTCATGTTCTAGCCGGGCAGGTGTCAGCAGAAATACTCACATGAGTCAGCTCCGTTCTTGCACATAAACAAATCCACAATCAATTTATACAAATACAAATGCAGAGCTGAACGAAACTAATCCTGCTACATCATCCGGGCGCTGTTTATATCATTACACCAAGTTTAAAGCCTCCTAAGATGTTATAAATGAAAAATTTTATAATGTATTATAGAAAAAAAGAATAAAAAACAACATGAAATTCAATGATTTACATAATTACAGTGGGGTCCAGAAATTTTTGGACAGGGTAAATTTTCAACATTTGGCCTCCGTACACCACCACAATGGATATGAGACAAAGCAATGAAGAAGTGATACAAGTGGAGACTTTCAGCTTTTTTTTCAAGGGGTTTAACAAAAATTTAGCGTTAACCGTTTTGGAGCTTCAGCCATTTTCGACATAGTCCTTCCATTGTCACAGGCTCATAAGTAATTGGATAAACCAACAGAATTATAAATATTAGGATTATTTTTAATACTTGGATGTAAATACTTTTCCGTCAATAACTTTCTGAAGTCTAGACTCCATGGACATCACCAAATGCGGAGTTTCCTCCCTTGAGATGCTTTGCCTTCATTTGCTGCTTGTTTGTGGCTCTTTCTGCAGTTTTATCTTCAATGGGTGAAAAACTCAATCGGGTTGAGGTCAGGTGACAGACTCGACCAATGAAGAATATTCAATGTCTTTACCTTAAGAAGCTCTTGGGTTGCTTTCACTGTAGGATTTTGGTCATTATCCATCTGTGCTGTGAATTGCCGTCCTCGCTCTATACACTTCAGAATTCATCATTCTACTTCTATCCGCAGTCACGCAGCTCCATTGCCAGCCCTACATGCCTATGCCATAGCACTACCTCCACCATGTATGATCGATGATGTGGTGTGCCTCATGAGCCCTTCCTTTCCTTCTCCACAATGTTCCCTTCCCGTCACTCTGGTACAAGTTCATCTTGATTTCATCTGTCCACAGAATCTTGTTCCAGAACTCGGTGGCTTTTTGAGATGGGTTCTGCCATCTTATTTGGCCTTCATGTTCTAGAGTTTTACTAGTGGATTGCATCTAAAAAAAAAACATCTGTATTTACAATTGTGAAGGCATCTCTTGATTGTAGAAGAAAAGCCCCACAGCAATGTAAAATTAGGTCCTCAATCTAGTCTCAGAACCATTGGCAGTCTCAACGGTCACCTCCATGGCCATAACTTTCATGGTTGAAGGCATAGCAGCTTCTGAGGGACCTCAAAGTCGAAGGCGCAGTTAGGAATCACTTTGGACGATAGAGTCGGATAGAGAAACACGATGTACAGGAGAAGGAACAGAAAGGCAGAGGAACCTTGACTGAAGACAGTTGGTAAGACAATGAAGAAAACATAAAAGGAAGACCAAAATTATAATAAACTGAAGTCACGCTCTACAGTTGTAGGTCTTAGTGACACAAGGCCTCATTCCATGTTGTACTATAGGACCTCATGGTTTCTTGCTTCACGTCTGGTCACCATCCTACCCTCCTGCCTACACACATATTATTATAGATGTCTCGACACCATCTGTAGGGTCTGTCTAGATTGCCTTGTGGTTTTGGCACTCTCTAATGGCTGCTTTCCTAGGTAACTAAATGTCCACTGAAGTTCAACACATCTGGAAGAAGAAGGAGAAGACGACTAAAAAAAAACCTGGATGGTGAACATATTGCTGGCATATTACTAGACATCACTGATTTTTCTATAAATGACGCCACGTATTTGGTGTGTTGTCATGGTGGGTCATATCAAAGCCTGAGTAACAAAATCTATAGCTCCTGGATGGTAGTGAGGCAAAAACTGAAAAATATGCTGCGTCCAGAAGGCCAAAGGGGTTCAAAAATATACATGAAAGGACTTATTTTTTACATTTTCTTCCAGTCAATCTCTTTTAAGACTTTAACATGTGGTTGTTCTACGTGTAAGGTGGTGATATGACGAGAGGAGTCAACCAGAGGTCCTTCTAAAGAGTCTAATGACACAAGAGCTTCTGCCGAGGAAGGGAATGACACATATGGCTCTTTTATTTCAGGTATAAAATGTATATATTAGACATAAATGGGGATTTATACAACAATCTTTCAATATAAACAGTCACAAACAGCAAAACACAACATAAAACCCTTATTCCAGCTCTCAGCTCCGGGAAGTTCATCATTGTTGGTCAAGTGTAGATATAAAAAAAGACGTATGTGAAGAGCGACTTCTCCCGTCCTAGGAGTGGAGATAATGGATTCATTCTACTTTTCTTTATTTGTGTCTACAGTGTTTGTATTGACAAGTATTTAACCAATGTAATGAACTGTAACCACCCCTCATTACATGGTACTTTCCTGACTCAGCTGATTACACACTTCAGGGAGACGCCACTGACTGTGGAAGGTGGGGGAAGTGTTAGCGTGAACTTAGGAACGTCTAAATGGACTTTTTCTTGTATGTATTTAGTTGGTTCACCTGTGTTGACTTGAAAGAAATGCACTTAGGTTTCTAACATTAATATTTAAAAGTGGACT
The DNA here is from genome assembly GCF_050947455.1 of Rhinoderma darwinii. Classification (NCBI taxonomy): domain Eukaryota; kingdom Metazoa; phylum Chordata; class Amphibia; order Anura; family Rhinodermatidae; genus Rhinoderma; species Rhinoderma darwinii. Next base: position 13,237,265 of record NC_134687.1, on the reverse strand, counting down.
TTAGGCAGCGAGGAAATTGGAGGATAATTGAGTTAAAGTGTCTCGAGTATAAAGCCAGGTTCTCGTATGTGTAGCTGCGGTGCGGGGAGCGAAGGAGGCACCAGGGAAATCGTACGAACCTTAATGGGACTGTTCAGGATTAGAAAAACATGACTGCTTCCTTCTGAAAAGAGCACCACACCTGTTCGGAGGTTGTTGGTGGTATTACAGCTCAGCCCGATTCACTTCAATGGAACTTAGCTGTAATACTTGTTATAACCTCAAAAAAAAACAAGTTTTTCTAATGCTGTACAACCCTTTTAAATAAAATATCCTGTCAAGGGGAGTGGGGAATTAGTTTATTACTAGTGCAAGGAAAAATGGATCAGTTGTCCATGTCAGCCAATCAGATTACAGCTCCCTCATTTCTCAGAGGCCCTTTGGGAAATGAAGGCGTTGATGAATCTCACATGTAACGTTTGTAAACAGGGAGACGCGCTGCCGACGTGGTAAAAATGTATGAGGACGAGCGAGCGTAGTAACGAGCGCTCGTCCCCATAATAGGTCCTTGTGAAAGGAGCAAACGGGCGCCGATCAATGAGCTGTCTCGTTGATCGGCGCTTATTTACACGGTATTACCGTGTAATAGGACCTTAAGTGTTCCCTCTCTGCATTCACTGTTAGGGCTCATTCACACAGACGTGAATCTCGTCCGTGTGACGGCCGTTAAAACAACGGCCGTCACATGGACCCACGCATTTCAATGGGGCCGTTTACACGACCGTTGTTTCAATGGAGAACGCTCTGTTGAAAAATAGGACATGTCCTAGTTTATTGCGTGTCACGTATCCCTCCATAGACTGTAGTCTATGGGGGATCCGTGACATCGCGACCCGCACGGGTCCACCTCGGACGTGGAAAATGGCAGTTTTTCACGTCCGAGGTGGGCTATGTTCATGTGAATGTAGCCTTACAGTATGGTCTCTACATTGTAGCAACTTGTGACAGGTCAAAATTTCTGGGTTACATACTGTTAAACTGTCAGGACCCTCTGCGATCCCCCCATCGTTAGGCTCATCCATTTTTTCCTATCGTTCTCTGCTCCTTTATCTTGGCAGAACTTTTTACCTAATGTAAGTGAACCCCCTTCAGTTCAGACTTTTCATTTTCTTGCATTTTTACAAAGCTTGAAAAACTTAGCGTCCAGATCAATGTTTATTATTTTACCCCTTCCCGCCGCAGCCATTTTTTAGATTTTTACTTTCGTTTTTTCCTCCCCGCCTTTCAAAAGCCATAACATTTTTTCTTTTGTCTTTAGTATTTCCGTATGAGGTCTTGTTGTTTGCGGGACGATTTGTAGGTTTTGACAGCACCATTTATTGTATCCTATAATGTAGTGGGAAACTAGAAAAAAATCTTTATGGGGTGGAATAGGAAAGAAATAGCGATTTCTCAGTCTTTTGGGGTTTCGTTTTGACGGCGTTTACTGTGAGGCAAAAACGGCATGTTAACTTTATTCTGCAGGTCAATGCGATTACGGCAATTATTTTTTTACTACTTTTAAAAGAAAAAAGATGACTGTTAAAAATAAAATGTGAGTTTTGTCGCAACGTTCTGAGAGCCATAACTGTTATCTTTCGTCGATTGAGCGATATGAGGGCTTATTTTTTGCGGGGTGAGCTGTAGTCTCTTTTGGTTGCTATTTTGATAATTTTTTATTTTATTTTTTTGTGGGAGATGAAGTGACCAAAAAACTGTGATTCTGGCGATTTTTTATTTATTTTTTTACGGCGTTCACCGTGTGAACTAAATAATGTTATATTGTAACAGTCCTGACTTTTACGAATGCGACGATACCAAATATGTTATTTTTTTACATTATGCTTGGGGGTAAAATGGGAAAAGTTGTTTTTTTTTCCACTAAATTTTTTTTTATATATATTTAAAAAAACTTGATTGAACTGTTTTTTTACTTTTTTTTATTAGCCCCCCCCCCCCCCCCTACGGGACTTTTACCAGCGATCATTGGATCGCTAGCATGTTATACTATAATACTAATGTAGTCATCAGTTCCCCGGGCTGCCAATCCAACCATCGGCATTTACACACAGTACAAAGGAAGCTGCGGGGAAGATGGGAATATCTAGTCGGAGATCAGTGTGATTGTACAGCTTGGTGCTGAGAGAGTGACACGTCTGACTGAAGATCCACTATGGAACCCAAAGTTTTCTAATCTTCAGAATACTTAAGTGTCAGTGGATGGGGAGGGGAGGTGGAATATATAGAGCATATACAAATTTTTATCGTCGCTATTTAGTTGGGGCTCCAAAAGAAGAAGAAACATTGTCCAGTGCTAGTCACTTCTTTCCTACAACATCCACGCTGGCTTGCTGAGCTCGGTCCGAAGTCTTCAGTCCATTATATTTATAGGGTTTGTTGGTGTCCATTGTTTATCTATTGCGGGCCTGAGGACAGTCCCAGTACGACTCTCCCACAGGGTTTCTTGGAGTCGTGTTGAGGTAAGTATTCTTCTCCATTGTTTATTACGACCTTGAAGCCAGTAGGGCTTATTGTGTTCTGTTGAGTGGAATATTCATCTCCATTGTTTATCTATTGCTGGCCTGAGGCTGTCACCGGGCCAACAGAGGATGGTGTGGACGCACTGTGTTACTAAAAGATTTACCGTGGGGCTAACTGGAGAGTGGAGTCTAAGGAATTAATGGGTTTTCACCCTTTAACCTCTCTGCTTAGATGTGGACGCTGGTATCCCCAGGTCGCTACCCCCAGGGTAGTCTTCCTTAGCAAAGGCGACATGGACAGGTGAGGTGCAAGGACAGCAGACAGAATGTAGAGTCTGGTACTAGCGTAGATCAGGGCAGACCTACACTCACAGTTAGCAGAGCCAAAGGTTAGGACAGGCGGCAGACAGTCGCCACGGTTAACAGGCAAGAGGTCAGGGCAGGCGGCAGGCAGGGATAGTCAAAGTACAAGCTATCAGTGGCGTAGCTATAGGGGGTGCAGAAGTAGCAGTTGCTACCGGGCCAATGTGCCTGAGGGGGCCCAAAAGCCTTATTGCTACATAAGAATACACCAGTGTTATACAGTATATGGCAAATGGTTGTTGAGGGCCCCGGTACAGATTTTGCAGTAGGGTTAAAGAAACAACAAGTTACGCCTTTGCATGCTATGGTCAATAACAGAAAATCTAGACAAACGATAAGCAGGATACTACTAGCGAGCTAGACAATAAATCCTAATTTCATAGGCATTGGAGTAAGCGGAACGTCCCAGCAGCAGCAGTGGACATGGCAGGAGGTGAGGGTTGGCTATGAAAGGCCGCCAGCAGCAGAAACCATAGGAGAGGAGTGGCGCCGGCCAGGAGGCAGAAGATGCCGGGAAGCGGTAAGTATAAGAGTTGTTGCTGTTATAATGATGTATTATATGCAGGGAACTAGTGTGGCCCCCACATAAAGGGCCTGCCTGGCTTAGAAAACCCATTTTTTTAAATACCGTAGGGATTTCTAAGTTATTAGATGTGGGTCATCCTTCAAGGATTCCTATCTAAAAACATGGGCAGAGAGGGGCTACAAACAGCATCTCCTGCTCTGGACGACTCAGTATGCCCATGCATTACATGAACAGTCCATTGCTTTCAATGGGTAGTGTGTAATGCTTCATTTCTCCTGTGGTGGTGCTGCAGGGAAATTGAACACTATCTGCCAGGTTCCTCCACAGATTACAGTTGATCGTTGGGGGTCTCATCAGCAGGGCGCTCAGGGATCAGCTGATCCTTCTAACAAAAAGGGACAACTCTATTAAAGGAAAACTCCAGTCATTGCATAACATTAGACTGATGACTCCATTATAGGAGTCTAATGGCGACTGGGTTGTAAAATATAATACTACATTTATTATTTTAGTTATCTCCCATGATGCATTATTTCTGAATTGTTCATTCCTATCACAGAATGTAATGGCATATCGATAGAATATGCCATCACTTTCTGATCTGACTGCCGGGACCCTACAGTCCTGAGATTGTAGCTGCTACATTGTAGAAACCATAGTGTAACAGTGTAAGGAGCACAAAGACTTTCCGCTGTGCAGGTAGAGAGCACAGACCAGTATTATGTGATAGCCACATCGTAAATGGAGTTTTCCTTCAAGGATCATTGGGCAGATGGCTCATCTGGGGTTTGGTTTCACCTTCTCTGGATCAATATAACTCAATGCGGCATATGTTCAAGTAATAGCAGATTAATGGACCGTTGTCACTTTTTAATTTTTTTAGACCTAGTGACTGTCTGGGCCATGTACCAAGAGGAAGTGGGAAAAGAAGGTGGTCTTAGATAAAGGTATTTGGGTAATATATATATATATATAATGCACTAGTGTTTCTCAATGAATTAGAAGATCATCAAAAAGTTAATTCATTTCAGTAATTCAATTCAAAAAGTGTCTCTCATATAATCTATAGATTCATCACACACAGAGGGATCTATTTCCAGCATTTTTTATTTTAATGTTGATGATTATGGTAACAGTTAATGAAAGCCCAATTTAAAAAATAATTTTTAATACCGAAATGTCGTCCTACTGAAAATCATGTCCAGTATCTGCCCTCAATACTTGGTCGGGGTTCCGACTCTGCATGAATTACTGCATCAATGTGGCATGGCATGGAGGCGATCAGCCTGTGGCACTGGTGAGGTGGTATCAATGCGGCATGGCATGGAGGCGATCAGCCTGTGGCACTGGTGAGGTGTTATCAATGCGGCGTGGCATGGAGGCGATCAGCCTGTGGCACTGGTGAGGTGTTATCAATGCGGCATGGCATGGAGGCGATCAGCCTGTGGCACTGGTGAGGTGTTATCAATGCGGCATGGCATGGAGGCGATCAGCCTGTGGCACTGGTGAGGTGTTATCAATGTGGCGTGGCATGGAGGCGATCAGCCTGTGGCACTGCTGAGGTGTTATCAATGCGGCGTGGCATGGAGGCGATCAGCCTGTTGCACTGCTGAGGTCTTATCAATGTGGCGTGGCATGGAGGCGATCAGCCTGTGGCACTGCTGAGGTGTTATCAATGCGGCGTGGCATGGAGGCGATCAGCCTGTGGCACTGCTGAGGTCTTATCAATGTGGCGTGGCATGGAGGCGATCAGCCTGTGGCACTGCTGAGGTCTTATCAATGTGGCGTGGCATGGAGGCGATCAGCCTGTGGCACTGCTGAGGTGGTATGGAAACCCAGGTTGCTTCGTCTGCATTGTTGGGTCTGGTGTCTCATCTTCCTCTTGACAATACCCTATAGATTCTCTGTGAGGTTTAGGTCAGACGAGTTTGCTGGCCAATCAAGCGTAGTGATACTGTGGTTATTACACCGGGTATTGGTTCTTTTGTCAGTGTGGGCAGGTGCCAAGTCCTGCTGCAAAATTAAATCAGCGTCTCCATGAAGCTTGTCAGCAGAGGGAAGCATGAAGTGCTGGGAAATGTCCTGCTAGACGCTGCGCTGACCCTGGACTTGATATAACACAGTGGACCAACACCAGCAGATGACACGGCCCCCAAACCATCACTGACTGTGTAAACTTCACACCGGACCGCAAGACACTTGGATTGACGCCTCTCCACTCTTCCTCCAGATTCTGGGACCGAGATTTCCAAATAAAATGCAAAATTTACTTTAATCTGCGAACAGGACCGTGGACACTGAGCAGCAGACCCGTCCTTGTAAAGCCTTAGGAAACCTTTGCTGGTGTTATGTGTTGATTCGCTGATTAGAGTGTCACACCAAATTTTCTGAGAGACAAAATTTTGGGTTTTCATTAACTGTTCCCCTAATCATCAACATTAAAAGAAAAAAAATGCTCGAAATAGATCCCTCTGTGTGTAATGAATCGGTATAATATATTCTGTACTGAATTACTGACATAAAATAACTTTTTGATGATATTCTAATTCATTGAGAAGGACTAGTATATATATAAATAACGTCCATAAAACAGAGTAACAACACCAGAACTTCACAGTAGATGAAACAGGGTATTATTCACCTCGAGCTACTACATGCTACACACAGTGTCAGGTATAAATAGAAGGTACAACAATTAGCAACAACCTAGTTAATGTACAATTTGCAACAAACAGTCGTGTAAATATGATTTCCATCACCAGTCAAAAGACAGTTATTTCGAGTGCACAATTTTCATAAAAGAAATATATACCCAATACATAATACATAAAAACATACTATATAAGAGTGATGTATAATGGTTAATTAGCAATTAGGCTAAGTCGGAACAGGGCAGAGGCCAATCAAAATTAGTATATATAAGTATAAATCTTATAGAAAAGATTATACAGTACCTGTCCCAAAGGCATCCTGAATCCAGAAAAAATTACTAATTACAAAAAAATATAAAATAATCTAGAACAACCTTGCAAAGAACATAATACGTAAAAAGAAAAATAAAATTCTCAATGATTTCCCTTTTTGCTTACGGTATACAAATTATTTACAAATGTTTAATAATATCCAGTCGCCCTCAGATTTAATTCACAGAATACGTGCCAACTCATCGCTGGGCTCACCGCTCATTGTAATCCTAACTAGCAAATCATCAATCTGTTTATGTGCCATCGTTAATGACTGCTGTCATCTTCACCTCACTATACTGCCACCTAGTGGACCATCAATCGTTTTGCCAAATTACTCAACTCGAACCTTTGGGTTGCCAAGTTGCAAAAAAATAAACTGAAGATATTTGATGATTCCTGTGTGTAATCATTCGTTGCTGATTTCTGAGCATTGGGAATGCAGTGAAATTATAGCCACTGAGCCTCTGGGGCCTTACAGACCTACAACATCTAATAGGGGATCAATAGGAAGGACTTCATTCTCATATTAAACAGCTATAGAACTATCAACCGATCATTATTTGTCATGTCAGGTAATGGCCATTGGAACTATACTGATCTACTATACTTTACACTGCTTATAAATAGTTCCCTATGTTCGCTATATATATAAAGTATATATATATACATATATATATATATATATATAGATACAGCACACAAGAAAATGGTGACAGCACGCTGCGAACACTGATGCCACCTAAGCCACTAAATATAAATAAATATGCATTACTGCTAAATCTACTTACAATAGGGAGGTTCTTAGCGCACACTTTGATCAAATTGTGTGAGCCCACCTGCCACGACAAGGCGACCTCTGTGAGGTGGGAACCTACGCTGCACATACACCCAGAACCGGAACTAAGCCTACATATATCTCGGGATGGTAGGAACCAGCATTAAATTGATTAAAATCACCCAGGGCAGAATGTTTTTTCGATCTTGCACTCCTCCCATTCTGCCCTGTGTGATTTGCACAACTCCAAATTCTAAGGAGGATTGGAAGAGTGTGTTTACACGGCACAGGCAAATTAGGATTTTTCTGCCATGATTTTTTGCAAAAACACAACCTAAAGGATATGAGAAGAGGATTAGTGAAGGTGACACGCGGATGGGGGAAAGGTTTTCAGTTTGACGCACCCCCCCCCCCTTTACTTGGTTGGACCCAATACTTCGTAAGAAGAAATTTAATATAATATTGTGACTTTACTCCCTTCAATGGCAGCCTAGGCGACCGTCTACTGTGCCTATACCTGTTGCCGCCCCTTGGTATATTTACAGTCAAGCATAAAAACCCTCTGGGAACAGAAAACACCCATGTAGGTCTGAATGGACTATGCCAGAAGGTGACAATTTTTTTTAATTTTATTTTTTTCATTTATGGTAAATTTTGGAAACCATGCAACATTTTTAGGAAAAATAGAGTAGTTGCCCAAAGGAACTATTTAGATTGATTCTGGAATCAGATTAGTTGCTATGGGCAAAAACTTTTTTATTTTGAACCAGTCTTAACAAATCACCCCCATTGTGTGCAAAACACAGAAGAGTCAGGTCCTTTTTAAAGAATTTCTTGTCAATACATTGGAAAAAACAACATTGTATTTAACTTTTATTTTACCGCTATAAAATGACATATTAATCATAGGGCTTTGAGATGAAAAGTGACTTCAAATGAACGGTACAATGTATATATTATTCTATATACACAATACCTGCAAAAAGTGAAATAATTACACAATTAGAATTCAGCAAATAACCACCTACAAGAAGGAAAGGAATATGTATTTACTACGGTAGGAATCATATTTATCTACGGTAACTGCTACAAACTAGAGAGCCCAGCAAATCCTGACAGACAAAAGAAAGCAAAGGCAAATATCATTTTCCTATTTGCCATTAAACATGGAAGAAGAAACCTGCAACTTAAATTGAGTCACTGTCCTGTGCATCCTCTATGACATCATCATTCAATCACACAGCATCCTATGGCATAGACTGTGCTCCCTCTATGACATCATCATCCACTCACACATCATCCTACTACATAGACTGTATGACCTCACTGTGCTCCCCCTATGACATCGTCATCCAGTGACCCACAATCCTACTACATAGACTGTGCTCCCCCTATGACATCATCATTCAATCACACACCATCCTATGACATGGATTGTGCTCCCTCTATGACATCATCATTCAATCACACATCATCCTACTACATAGACTGTATGACCTCACTGTGCTCCCCCTATGACATCGTCATCCAGTGACCCACAACCCTACTACGTAAACTGTGTGATTATACTGTGCTCCCTCTATGACTTCATCATCCAATGAAACGCTATCCTACTACATACACTGTGTGACTGCACTGTGTTCCCTCTATGACATCATCATCCAATCACACACTAACTTACTATGCAGACTATGCGATTATACTGTACTCCCTCTACACTTCATACACTACCCTACGGCATAGACTGTGTGATTGGGCTCTGCTCCCTCTATCACGTCATCACCAATCATACACCATCCTACTACATAGACTGTGTGACTGCACTATACTCCCTCTATGACATAGTCATCCAATCACCCACAACCCTACTACATAGACTGTGTTACTGCACTGTGCTCCATTTATGACATCATCATCGAATCACACACTGATCTACTACATAGACTGTGTTACTGCACTGTGCTCCATTTATGACATCATCATCGAATCACACACTGATCTACTACATAGACTGTGTGCTTGCACTTTGCTCCCTCTATGACATCATCATCCAATCACACACAACACTACTACTTAGGCCCCATGCACACGGCCGTGCCCGTAATCACGGCCCGTGGTTGCAAAGTATGGAAGCATGGCCCGTAAAATGCAAAAGAACCGACATGTTTAATAATTTTCTGAATATTTCTACAGCACAGACACCCATCCGTAGCGATACGGAAAGGTGTCCGCAACCAATAGAACTGAATGGTTCCGTAATTGTGGAATGTATTACGGTCCGCAATTATGGAGAGTTTTTATGGTTGTGTGCATGGGGCTTTATAATGTGAAACTGTACTGTGCACCTCTATGACTTCATCATCCAATCACACAATAACCTCCTACATAGACTGTATGACTGCACTGTGCTCCATTCATAATATCATCATCCAATTACCCACAAACCTACTACATAGATTGATTGATTGATTGATTGATTGATTGATTGATTGATTGATTGATTGATTGATTGCGCTCTGCTCCCTTTGTGACATTGTTAATAAATCACCCACTACTCTACTACATAGCTTGTGTGACTGCACTGATCTCCCTCTATGACATCATCGTCAATCACACAGTCACCTGCTACATAGACTGTGTGATTGCATTGTGGTCTCTCTATGACATCATCACCAATCACACACTTACCTGCTACATAGACTGTGTGATTGCATTGTGTTCTCCCTATGACATCATCACCAATCATACACTCATCTGCCACATAGACTGTGTGATTGCATTGTGTTCTCTCTATGACATCATCACCAATCGCACACTCACCTGCTACATAGACTGTGTGATTGCATTGTGGTCTCTCTATGACATCATCACCAATCTCACACTCACCTGCTACATAGACTGTGTGATTGCATTGTGGTCTCTCTATGACATCATCACCAATCTCACACTCACCTGTCACATATTCTGTGTGACTGCACTGATCTCCCTCTATGACATCATCACCAATCACAAACTCACCTGTCACATAGACTGTGTGAGTGTACTGTGTTCTCTCTATGACATTGTCAGCCATTTACATACTAACCTGGTACATAGACTGTGTGACTACACTGTGCTTCCACTATGGCAGTATACTGTTTTTTTTTTCTTATTTTATGTTGCCATTTTGATGGCTACTGAACCAGGTACTAGTTTTCAATATTGTTATGACTAGGACATGTGCAGTGGTGCATAGCCATACATTGCTTTTCATTACACAGTACATTAGTACATTACTTATTAATAAGTGGATAAGACAATCTTATTAATAGCAGTAAACACAAGGTATTACCGTATGCAACCAACCTTATCCCATAGCAGAGCAACCATGACAATAAGTCACATACCAGCTGGGCCGACCCATTCCTCAAATGCAGCAAAGTATGACCCTTAAATAGTCATTATAAAGTTGCCACCACTATTATTCATATGTCACCAACTAAGACTCTATTAAAGGTGGTTGCCTCATTAAGGTTCAGCTGTTGAAACCCCTGGCAAACAGCTTGGGGATGTTGGGGCTGGTCATACTTCTTTTCTGCAATGGCCGCTGTAGGGAAAATGTAGTATGAATTGGTGAGACTCATTGGTAAGGGAAGATGGTGATGAAATGGGATGAGGTGAGTATGCGACAGTAGCCCTTCTTCAGGTTCTTCAGTTGTGACTCCCAACTGATGTTCAGCCACTTCAAGATGATGCCTCCATTCTTCGAATGCCCACTTAACGGCTAACAGCTGTAGGTTTCCTATGTCATGGATCCGTAGAGGAGAAATTTTAGGAAAAGTAAGCACAGGGATGAAATTTGGTTAAAATTTTAGGACCCTGCAACAGGATTGCTCCAACCGCTACCTTGGAAACCCCAACCTCTATGACAAATGGTTGATAGGGGTTGGGCTGTTTGCGCACTGGTGCTGCCATAAAGGACTCAAAAGGTTCAGTTATGCACTCAGAGACAGTCACCCTTTTCCTGGTCAAATCAGTAAGTGGTTTTGCCAACTCAGAAAATCACCTTAAAAAATCTGCGATCGGCTCGTTCATCACGTGATGACTTTGTTGTCGGCTTCTGTGCGGATGGCTGAGCTGCAGCGGCTGCTGGAGCACGAAGGAAAGACTTCCTTCTTGATATAACTCCCTCAATCTCCCATCCAACTTAATGGAGAGCGACATGGCGGACTCCAGCGATTCAGGAGGATAGTTGACCTGGACATCCTTGGTGGCATCAGCCAGGCCCAGACTTCTCAGAGCCGTATCTGTCTACTGGGAGTCCGTAGTCCAGCGCTGGAACTCAGTACAATACTCCTCTTCTGAAAGCTTCCCAGAATAGGTCTGAACTTGTTTGACTAACAACCGTAGTTGCTTTTTCGGGCCAGTTATTCTGTAATGATGTGATTCCTACAACACCCAGAGAAGACCAAACCAGATAGCACAATGTCCCCTATAGCACCACCCATCTCATGACTTTGGATACTCGGTTGACCCCAGCACTTGGACCTAGTTTGTGGTGAATTCTCTGGATAGCTGGCAGGAAACCAGACCAAGAATAAGATTGGTGATACAGTTGCTTTGGGCAATGACAAAGAAAAGTCAATTTACATATACTGGGAAGGGACTAATACAGAGTTGTGAAGTGGGGTCAGGCAGTAGCAACAGTCTGCAACAAATGTCAGGCAGATAAAGATGTCTACTAGGGGTAGGGGTTCCCTGCACAGTGGGTGGCCAGGGGCGCCACTGTGCAGGGAAAATCAGTAAAGGGGAAGCACCACCAAGGCAGTACAGCAACCCTTTCAATTTCCGGAATGGGGATACCCATGAATTAGACCCCAACCATTAAAAAAGTATTAGCAAATCAGTAACCCCCAACATTTGCACTGTTAAAGCCCGCCCCGGTTCCGCCCGGTAATGCTCACAAAACATACCGGGAACACCCACTTTTATTTAAATTTGTACAAGTCACACCCACTTTCCCGCCTGAGGGCGGTTCGGAGGTATGGGCATATTGTAGCGATATGTAATCATGTTGTGAGATGGAAATACCCCTTTAAGTATCTTAAGGAATAAATATTAAAATAATATTGTTTAACTTGGCCAGATAGAAGTGGAGTCACCGGATTCTTAACGCTGCGCTCCCAGTGACAGACACGTGTGTGATCTGCTGCGTGTGATGAAACAAATGCCTCCTCTGTTCCTCCAGTAATTACGACTTTATTGCAGTTGCATCGCGGCCGGCGAGAACAGATCTGAGAACCGCAGGAAATGATGCTGCCTTTAAGTCTTTTTTTTTTTATGTTTCTTGATCTAAAAGTTTTCTAGAAGCTCAGAAAGGTTAACATTGCTCAGAAAACACAATCTTTCTTTTCCGCAGTAGATAAATAAGCGTATTCCTTTCACAGCGGCTGCGGGCACGCCGAGAGATGTTATTTCAGCAGTAATACAAAAATTAGACGAAGAAATGCCTGTGTGTGGAGTGCGGACACTATTTTATAATCACATTTTTATTGCTCCATTGTATCTAAAATGAACATTTTTCCGTTTTGTGTATACAGCTCTTGTGCAGACCTATCTGTCTCCAGGTTTACAGGCTACACAAAAATCCACTTGTCTAGGAGAGAAGCCAAAGGGACCATTGCGCTTTATCTGTATTTGGTCACTGTATGTGGTATTATTTGAGGACTGTATGGCGGTATGTGGCACTGCTACTTAGTCACTATTGCAGTGTATGGTGGTGTTGGCACTGGAAAGCTTCGACAACTGTATGTAACTTTTATTTGGGCAATATATGGTGCGGTTATTCGGGCACCAGACTATTTTTATATGGTTATTTGTGCACTGTATGGGTGGAGGGTGCTAAGAGAAGGCACCACACAGGTTTGTGTCGCCTCAATAATGATCCATATATTCGAGAAAACTGGAAAAATTACCATTTCCCGGCCTGCAGCCAGGATCCGAAGCCAGGATCCGATCTCATGTTATGTCGAAACGCGTAGAAGTAGAGAAAAGTAAGATTTTCTGCAGACCGTGACAAACTCCAACCTTCTCCCTCTGATCAATACGGAGTTGGCGACATCAACGCTGAAGTTACTGGAGACAAATCACGCCGTTTGCAACAAATATTTGCTTTGATATGTGTGCAGTAAACATCGCAGTCCAAGGAGAACTGTATCACTCGCTAATAAATGTCCTTGTAAAACTAATATGATTTTTCCAGCTGCCCTAAAATTCTTGTAGATTTCACCCTTTACGATGGAGCCCGGAGTGATTTGGCGCTTTCTTTATCTTCCCCGATCCTCCTGCAATTAAATAAGTTTCAATTGACAATTTTACAACAGACACAGAAGACATTGTAAATATTTTCAAATACCAGATTCTAGACGGCGGTCTATCCATAGGAACCGTGATATTAGAGTACCATTAAAGGTAAGGCGCACTGGCAATTTTTCTCCTCGTGCCGTACATCGCCAAGGACAGTCATTGCCTACAGCGATCACGTAAGTAGATGGCCACGTCATCGCTGCAGCCAAGTAAACAAAGAGGGGGCGGGCAGCACCAGAGCGGCAGTGCTGGAGCATCGGGGGATTGTTATTTTAGTATTTTTGCATATTTTCTGCTCTTAGCCCATTTTCCCCGATCTCTGAAACAACTTTTTTTACCATTCTGGAATCCCTTATCAACGACTCCACTCCTGGAGAACCTTTGTTCCCATTTGTACCTCAAAGAAGCTTTCTGTTGGGTGGGTAAAGCATTCGGCTTAGTCGACTGATTGACCGGCTTTACTTCAAGTTGGGAACCCTGTCCTGATCCCAAGAAACTCCACGGTTGGAGACACTGCCCTAGATCTTTAAGCTAATGGGTCACATATTATCTAAAAGTGAGGACATTTCTTCTTCTATTGTCTCGATTCCTTTTTTAACTTCACCCCCCGAAAAATTCTGCTCAGATTTATTTTTGTTCCGTACAAACGAAAATGCAAAACTGTCAGAATTGCCGACTCACGCAACAATCCATCAAGGCAACAGCAACAGCGACGCTCTGTACCGACAATACTGAGGGATTTAGCATCATCAAGACATTTTTGAAAACCAATTAAAATAATAAAAATTCAAGTCAATCTAAGTAGTAAATTGTGATTACATTTGCATAACATTAAAGGGAAAAAAAAAGTCAATCTAAGCCTTTCTTCCCTTTCTTTCTACAAAACAGGATTGGATGGAACGGAGCAGATTGCGTTGAGATTCCATCCGGATAACACAATGGTCCGGTACTTTTCTGAGCTTAGTTGAGCTTCAATGTATTAATGGGACCAATACAGAGAATTTTAATACAGAGAAAAGTTCCTTACAAGCAAACTTAGGGGTCATGAATGCTGCAGAGCCCGTATAGAGCCTGTATGGTGGCACGTGGAGTCCTTATGACTCCCTATGGCAGCATGGTGGCTCACTACAGTGCCATAGGACTCTATGCACTGCCATGTGGTGCTTCCACTGAGTAACTTCAAGCTTTTGGGACTTTTGGTGAGACTGCTGCCATGCACCCTCTACAACTATTCCCCTGGGCACCGTATTATGGAGGTATTCTCCTCTATACCTCTATAGGCTTTCTACCATTCTAGCGGAACGTTTTGGAACACTTTTTTTTCGGATTGATTCATACTTTCGTGTGCCTTTGTAGAAAATCGAAAGCATACAGAGGTCCATAGATTTAATTGGGTGCCTTCCTACTCCGTACAACTCGGAGTGCGTAGGAATCTATAATACGGCTGTGTGCAGGAAGCCTAAGGCTGAAACAATTCTCTGAATTGACATCTAAAAAATTATTTTGCCATGGAGACGTACAGTTCTCTGCTAATACCCCTCCCCCATCCCTCCCTCAACCAAATTAACAGCTTACCTAGAAATCCATACTCTAAGACTAAGGAATAGCTGACATTTTTATCTCTAGGGTATCTGGGTAAGAACATGCTTGGATCCATACCCACCACCAGCCCTTATCCACAGGTTTCATGGGTTAATGCTTACAAACAGTGCCATCAAAAAGTTATTCTTTATGGGACCTCCAAATGAATAACTCCTGGAATTTTTTTACTTTAACTCAACAAAAAGATAAAAACATTTTCTTTTCGAATAGAGATCCGTCAAAAGATTGAATGTTGTAACCAAGGCGAGATATCGCTCTTAGTAGAAGATATTTCTTGCTGGTGTCTCAGGATTTAAGTCTCCGGGACTGAACAGTTGGACAATGGCCAAAGATCTAGGCAGTTTATGAGGCCCAATGCCCCGTCTCTGCCTTATGAAGACCTATCTGAAGCTACCGGTGAAGCTTTCAACCTTCGCTCTACTTTGGACAGCTGGACGGTTAGATAAACCTCTCATGTTAAGTGATGTCACTACGTAGCCTCAAATACGTCACCAGTCCCAACATAGAAACCCAGGGTCCCCACAAGCTGCCACTGCTCTATGCATTTATAGTCCATCAACACAAAATGATAAGGCAGAGTACAATGATCCAAGACGTGCAGACAGTTCTAGACGCCACAATGGGTTCCCAAGTAAATGATCTCCTACTAATAAATCTTGTGTTAGTGGCAGCTCAGTAATCGCTGCCATATATTTGTGAAAGTCTATTTAACAATTTTAGATCAATTGATGAACCGCCATAAGCTGAAATATATACTGCAGTAGATCATTGACTTCTGTTGTCTAGATGCATGTAACAGGCTCTTATATTATGAGCCACTTCTCATTCGAGAACTTGTACGGTTGAACTGTCCTATATATGAGAAGGACTGGTATTGTAGAAAACGAAATACTGGAATTTCCTTCCTTTCCAAAATTTTAATTTTTTTCTCGAACTTCAGAGCTGACCTTAGGTTTGTTTATTTATGTTGCTTATATAGCGCCAACATATTACGCAGAGCTCAACAAATGTTGACACCACTCACTGTCCTCAGTGGGGCTCACAGTCTGGATGTTTTCGGAGTGTGGGAGCAAACCGGAGTACTGCGAGTAAAACCAAGTGAACACGGGAGAATATACAAACTCCATCCAGATGTTGCCCTTGGTCGGACTCCAATGCTAACCACTCAGCCTCCATGCTGCCCAGGTTGGTTGGTTGGTGCCCTGTGCAATACGTTCTATGGATGGTCCACCTTATGGTGTACCATATAGCGCCCAAATAATACAATCTTATGCAAATAACATTACCCAATCAAAAAAGCACAATGTAGATGCAGTGCAGTTGCCTTTTCATAGGTTTTGGGACCAAATGTAGGATCTGGGGTCAGGCTCTGGATACCCAGACAATCGGGACCAGTGGTGCCCCCTATAGTTGTGTCAAGGGAGGTCGCACACCCCACAGCCAGCCATGATAACTGTCTGGAAAACACTGGATGCATGAATTCACTAATGCCACCCATGATGGATTTGCCTGAAATAGAAGATTGAGTCTTAGTTTTCACCAAGGTTCCTTGCTGTGTAGTTGGTCTTAAGGTCCTCTAATAAGGCCCGTCCTGGGACGTGTAAACGAGCGCTGATCAAGGAGACTGCTCGTTGATCGGCGCTTGTTTGCTTCTTTCACAAGGAGCTAGCATGGGATGAGAGCTTTTTACTCCGATTGCTTGTCCCCATACATTATTATCATGTCGCCAGCACGTCCCCCTGCTTACACGTAGATCTACTGCCGACAACGATAATATTTTTCATTTTTAAAACGATAAAACCAGCAGATGATCGAGCGTTTGTTCGTTAATCTTCTGATCGCTGCCCTGTTTACACGGGGCAATTATCGCCAATGATCATTCTATGAATGAGCGTTTGCCCGATATTTGGCCGTGTAAAACGGCCTTTAGTTGAGAGATAATCTCCCTTGAAACAATTTCCTACTTTGATAACTGGTATACAATGGAGAACAGAATAGTAGTCGCAACTTAGCAAGGTCTTCAACAGGTCAACCAGCCGGGACACCAAGGCATGAAGTGAAGGACTAAACACAGAACACCAGAAGGACAATCAGAGACTCACCAAACTAGAAAACAAAAGAAAGATTAGTAGCAGTTCAAAGTCGAAGGTCGGACGTTAATTAGGACAGTGGAGGCCAAAAGATCAGGGACCTAAGAAATAAAGAAAAACAATGCCACCACTGATGAAGGCTTGGACTGATTCTATGAGAAGACCCAAAAAGAAAAAGCTGGATAAAATAGAAACATTGACTCACACAATGTCATCACCGGGTAATGACCCCAAGCATAAAAGGCACCTTCATCTGCCTGTACACCCAAGAAGGAGGACACATTCGGGAGAGGGTGGTTCAGCATGGAGGAGGAAGTAAGAGGTCATTCATATCCTCCATGTATCCAACCTCTGTAAGACCACCCAACACATAAGAAGAAAGGGTAATAAAAACGTACATACTTGGAAGTAAGAAGAAAGAACGAGAACCACCCATCAAATCACGGGAGGAAAAATAAAGGAGAAAATTTTTGAAAAATACATAAAGCAAGTGTCAATCAAATAAGAAGCGAGGAGGCCATTCATTATTGTTGTATCCAACCTTTGTAAGACCACCCAACTCATGTGGAATTGGTCTACAATCAGGGTCGAACTGGCCCACCAGATTACCAGAGGATCCTCCGGTGGGCCCAGAATGACTCATTAATGGGTCCTAAAAGTTCTAGAAGAAGACAACCCCATTTGGAGATGACTTGTCACTAGGGTCTATTTTTTATGGGTGACTTACAAAAAACCTATTAGACATTATTGACAATATGTCCTATGTGTACAGACAGTGATAACAACAAATGGATGTGCACATATTTTGTAGAGAAGGTGGGTGGGCTCCCAGAATCATAGCCTCTGGCGGCAGGGACCTCAGTCCGATGCTTTCTACAGTTAAAAAAAATTTGTGAAGGGGTAAAAAAAACCATACAAACTGGTAAGTAAGAAGGAGGAAAGAGAAGCAGCCATTAAATCAAGGGAAAGGGAAGGTCCCGATGGTCGGGTGTCTTGAGGGAAACAAAAATGAAGGTCTTCTCATTGGAAACAATGGTGGGAAGCTTCAAACACTCATCGATTGAGATTGTCCTAGAGGGAATATCCCAGTTCTGAATATTATCAACACAATAAACTCTTACCCTGGTGCCATTACTATGATACAACCAGGGGGGCCCCAATTCTAAGTCTGTTGAAGGACCCCCAAATATGAGGTGTAATTTCCATTACTTGCCTCCTCAAATGGGACAGAGGGACGTTTCGGGCTCCCTCAGACTCCAGGACCCAACCTCTACACCCCCTATAGTTACGCCCCTGAACACAACTCTACCATGTTATATGTCTATTAACATCGTAATTGAAAAGTCCTGACTCCCCGGGGCCAGTGACACCTTAAAACCCTGGGCCAAGCAATAGCTCCAAGACACAACTTTTCCTACTTGATGACACTATATAATCTGATATCCACATAAAATCAACCGTTACTACTGTGGATATACCATAAATGTCTCAGATGGGAGTACCCCTTTAAGCAGGATCATTACTATGGGGGGGGGGCGGTCTATATATAACAGTGCTACTGTATATAGACAGAGTTGTTATATATATATATATATATATATATATATATATATATATATATATATATATATGTCATTGTTAATACATGGTTTCCTCTCACATAATATAAATAACCTCAACCTCAGATGTAGCAGAGCGGAACCAGTCAATTGAACCCTTTGTGTCTGCTTGCTTTCTGCACTATGATGTCTATATGCAGTAGTGCTGTTTAGGTAAAACCATAGCCTAAATAACAAACCCAGCTGCACTAATCTCAGCTCAATATGTAGTCTCCGCTGATCAATGAAAGCAGCCTCCCCTAAGAGCTTGCAATCTAAAGTCTGCAGCTCTGTGACCCCACACAGCGCAGATTGTGCTCCATGTGACTGATAGACAGTAGTGCTGCTCACATTTCCCCATTGTCAGGCAATGTGTGAGTGAGGGAGGTTGTGCTGCTGCTGCTCTAGACAATTTATGACTTTTTCTGTCCCTTTAAAAGCCTCCAGAGCTGCGTTCTGTGACAAGCAGCTCTGTTCTTCTGCTCTCAGCACAGAGATTGCTTTACATTACATTACATTGCTTTGCATGGTGCTGGGTTGCAGCGCAGGATTTAGTAAGGGCAAGAAGAAGGAGGCAACTGAACAACCAGCAGCATAAGGGGCATCAGTGCCAGCCAGCTAACTGCTGCCAGGAGCCCCCCAGGAGGATCAGAGGATACCCTCATTGTAATAACAGGATTATCTACCTAGAAGCAGGATATAGAAGCTTCAACCACCAGCATATCCCTATTCTAAGGATACAGGAGCCCTGCACAGTGCAACCCTTCTAAGGATTTAAGGAGGCACTCTGCCCACAGCTAGGATACCAGGCTTCCCAGGATACCAGCAGCACCCCCACTAGGTGGATACTGTCCTCATCTAAGGATTTTGGAGCCCTTTAAAGTTCCAGCGCACAATTCAGCCCTGAGCACTTTATTTGAGGCTGAAGTTTGCAGCAGGGGGTGCAATCAAACTTCTTATCCCCACATTTCCTCCTCTTGGATTGTGAGGCTTTTGCAGCTTGGATCTAAAGGGGGATGTGTATAATACAAGGTGCAGAGCTGAGCAGGGAAGAGAGTGAGTTAAACACCTGCAGAGCCCGGAGCTAAAGCCTGAGTGCCCACCAGTCCCAGATCCTAGTCCCTGTGCCAGGGGGTCCTTCTTCATCACCTTCATCATCACCATGAGCTCCATCAGGCTGTGCGGATGTGTCCTGCTCCTGCTCATCTGTGGTAAGTCACCCATTATTGTGTACCCAGCTGGCAGTGTGCTGGGATTTTAGGTTGGCATGACATGGCTTTGTCTGTGTACACACAAACTGTGTAATCATGTGTGTGCAGACTGGCATTGAGTTGGCACTGCGTTGGGTTGCGCACACATAAGCTTGGCACCCTGCTGGGATATGCATGGTTGTACTGGTTTCCTGCAGGGAACATTATACTTTGACTTGTATAGACTGGCACAAAGGGAATGGCAATGCCACCCTATCTGTGGGCACTATGCACGTGCAAATTAGTGTTTCTAAGAACATGTCAACTTGATCTGTGCAAGGACAGGTTTGTGGGCAACCAGACTTGGGAGAATCAGATTGTGTATATTGGCTGCCACCTTCTTGCCACCGTTCAAGGGACGTGTTTGTGCGCAGCTCAGTGGCAATGGATATGTGAAGGGTGGCACCGGAAGGGTTAAAATAGTAGTGGCACTGAAAGGGTTAACTATTACAGAAAGGACGTGCTTGTGCATATCCTCTTTTGGTTTCAATGTAGCATTTCTTCATATATGTATACACTGAAGCAGCAGAGAGGAGTTTGTTATTTGGCATAACCCATGGTGATGCATTTTGGGCTGCAAGTAAATCTACTGCATTATTTTAACTCAACCACTTATTGTAATGCACAAACAATGCAGCCACAAAAAAGTAAATGACAAATTCAGCTCTGCTACATCTGTATCTGTAGCTCCTGTGTATATGAACCCCCTCTACTTGCCTCCCTGCACTTTGCTCCAGGCATAGCAGATCTATATTATTCATCAAGGCTCTTGGTCTGGTGTCTTGTTCTCCTATGTTGGCTTCTTCTTATACCTATTACTATAGATGTTACCAACTTCTACCCACAGCATCTGTGCCGGCTGCCAATCTCCAGGGTGGATATAATGTTTCCTGTTCACTATATATATATATTATACTTTATTCAATATGTCCCCGGATCCAGAAATCTCTTATAATCTGCCATTCAGACATCAATTTGCTTCCAGTGGCTATTCCCTATGCCTGCTTTCAAGTACAGATGTAGCAGAGCTGAATAGTTATTTGATTTTTAGTAACTGCACTGTTGCTGTGCAGTGATATGAGTTAAGATAATGTGATAGCTGTACCAGCAGTAAAATTACAGGCAACATAAAGTGCACACCTGAGCTGTGCCAATGACAAACTCAGCCTGGCTGTATCTATATTAACTCCTTCTTAGCTCATCCTTCCATCACAGTGGACTCAGCTCTGCTGCATCTATATTAACTCATTCTTAGCTCATCTTTCCATCACAGTGGACACTGCTTGACAGTTGTCAATGATCTTTTTGTAAGACCCTCGCCCACTCCCAGCGCCTTCACGTCCCCTCGCCCCCTGCGCTATATCTTCCTCCTGCTCCCCCTATTCTCTCTCCCTCTCTCTACATTGCTGTATACTCATTTTTCCACAAGATGAGATTACTCAACCAACACATTGCAAATTCACAATCTATTTAACAGCTATTTTTTTTTTTCCACATAGAAATGACTATTAGGGAAATATGAGGAGCATCTCCAAAGTACGCAGCTCCCTGTGAATCATGTTATTAAAAGGGGAACCTTGGATGGGACTCGAAATGTTTGTAAAGTGCGTCTGGTATTAACCGATCTTAATTGGCGCATATTTAAATTGGGTTTGATCGCCGGATTAAGTCGTCGTCAACTTTTGCGTGATCTGGGGATCGGCTGGTGATGTCTATGATAATTCCATATTTAATGATGTTTAATGTTGAAATTCACAGTACCCAAGGCAATAGGTGGATTTTTTTTTTTTTTTGAGCCAATCATTAAATATGTGATTGAAAATGATCTTAAACTAAATATAAAAAAATATTATTTTTTATTTAATTTTTATTTAATTCTGATACTTCTATAGCGCCAACATATTCCGCAGCGCTGTATAGAAGTTTTCTCACTCACTGTGCCCAATGGGGCTCACAATCAAAATACCCAATCTGCATATTTTTTACACAATAATAAAAATAATAATAAAAATCATTAGAATAATATTATTATTATTAATATTATTATTATTATTATTATTATTATTATTATTATAAAAAAGTAAATGATAATAAAATAAATTAGAAAAAAATGCAATAACAATGATAATAATATTGACAAAAAAAATAATAATATTGGTCTGGGAAAATGTTATGGGTTCTATAATGATCGGTCATAAAGGTTCGGTTCTTTTCTGGATTACGAAGAGTTATTTTCTTTTCTCCCAGAGGTTAACCCTACAGATGCTGGAGGTGAAGTCTTGCAGTGTCTGAATGCATTGGTATCTGAACAAATGGCCAAAGTCTCTCTCTAATTCCAGCGAACTGCTATTTTCTACACCTATAAAAGGCAGAGGAGACAAAGCCTCTAGGAGACAGCAGATTCCTGAGAATAATCCTCAGTTGTGTCTTGGGCACTAAGCGGTTCCATGAGTTTAAGAGAAAGATTCAGTCTGCAAGAAAGTTGCTACTTTCTATGTATCTAACGATAGATAGATAGATAGATAGATAGATAGATAGATAGATAGATAGATAGATAGATAGATAGATAGATAGATAGATAGATAGATAGATAGATAGATAGATAGATAGATAGATAGATAGATAGATAGATAGATAGATATGAGATAGATAGATAGATAGATAGATAGATATGAGATAGATAGATAGATAGATAGATAGATAGATAGATAGATAGATAGATAGATAGATAGATAGATAGATAGATATGGGCAGGGCCAGCCTTAGGTTGGATGGCGCCCTGTGCGGGACTCTCTATTGCTGCCCTGCTAACCACATATATAGACATGCACATACTGCAACATATATAGTGCACATACATAAAGGCAGATATTTAGACATACAGGCAAATATACATACACACATTCTAGAATATATACATAAAGGTAAGTATATAGATGTACAGACACATATACACATATACACATATACACATATACACACACATATACACACACATATACACACACACACACACACACACACACACACACACACACATAGGGAGATATACAAAGACACTTTCACATACAGATCCATATATACCAACACAGGCTCATATGTGCACAGTGCAGATAATGTAGTAGATGTTACCTGCAGTCCTATGTAACACCACAGATAACACAGTGATAACTCTCTGAGTACAGATAATGTAGTAGTGTTACCTGCAGTCCTATGTAACACCACAGATAACACAGTGATAACTCTCTGAGTACAGGTAATGTTGTAGTGTTACCTGCAGTCCTATGTAACACCACAGGTAACACAGTGATAACTGAGTACAAATAATGTGGTAGCCTGCAGTCCTATGCAACACCACAGATAACACAGTGATAACTCTCTGAGTACAGGTAATGTAGTAGATGTGACCTGCAGTCCTATGTAACACCACAGATAACATAGTGATAAATCTCTGAGTACAGATAATGTAGTATATGTTACCTGCAGTCCTATGTAACACCACAGATAACACAGTGATAACTCTCTAAGTACAAATAATGTAGTAGTCTTACCTTCAGTCCTATGTAACACCATAGATAACTCACAGTGATAACTCTCTGAGTACAGATAATTAGTAGATGTTACCTGCAGTCCTATGTAACACCACAGATAACACAGTGATAACTCTCTGAGTACAGATAATGTAGTAGTGTTACCTGCAGTCCTATGTAACACCACAGATAACACAGTGATAACTCTCTGAGTACAGATAATGTAGTAGTGTTACCTGCAGTCCTATGTAACACCTCAGATAAAACCGTGATAACTCTCTGAGTACAGATAATGTAGTAGATGTTACCTGCAGTCCTATGTAACACCACAGATAACACAGTGATAACTCTCTGAGTACAGATAATGTAGTAGATGTTACCTGCAGTTCTATGTAACATCACAGATAACACAGTCATAACTCTCTGAGTACAGATAATGTAGTAGTGTTACCTGCAGTCCTATGTAACACCTCAGATAACACAGTGCTAACTCTCTGAGTACAGATAATGTAGTAGTGTTACCTGCAGTCCTATGTAAAACCACAGATAACACAGTGATAACTCTCTGAGTACAGATAATGTAGTAGATGTTACCTGCAGTCCTATGTAACACCTCAGATAACACAGTGCTAACTCTCTGAGTACAGATAATGTAGTAGTGTTAACTGCAGTCCTATGTAAAACCACAGATAACACAGTGATAACTCTCTGAGTACAGATAATGTAGTAGTGTTACCTGCAGTCCTATGTAACACCACAGATAACACAGTGATAACTCTCTGAGTACAGATAATGTAGTAGTGTTACCTGCAGTCCTATGTAACACCTCAAATAAAACAGTGATAACTCTCTGAGTACAGATAATGTAGTAGATGTTACCTGCAGTCCTATGTAACACCACAGATAACACAGTGATAACTCTCTGAGTACAGATAATGTAGTAGATGTTACCTGCAGTCCTATGTAACACCACAGATAACACAGTGATAACTCTCTGAGTACAGATAATGTAGTAGATGTTACCTGCAGTCCTATGTAACACCACAGATAACACAGTGATAACTCTCTGAGTACAGATAATGTAGTAGATGTTACCTGCAGTTCTATGTAACATCACAGATAACACAGTCATAACTCTCTGTGTACAGATAAAGTAGTAGTCCTATGTAACACCACAGATATACTCTGACAACTATGCCCACACAGGCACACCCCCACGCACACACACACCACACACACACACATACACACACACACACACACACACACACACACACACACACACACACAGAGGCATATACTGTATGCGTGTATGTATGTATGCGTGTATGTATGTATGTATGTATATATATATATATATATATATATATATATATATATATATATACTGTACCTCCAAACTGTTTCCATGAAAAATTCCATATGAAAATGTGGTGTTTCCCTTAAGGGGCAGCATAGTATATAGGGGCAGCATAGTATATAGGGGTAGCATAGATATCTTAATTTTATTTGTTTTACTTTAATACTGAACACACACTTACACAGACATATACACACACAAACTGGAACGTATACACATACAGTACAAACACAGGGACTTATATACACATATACACACAGAGACATATATACACACATATTGGAACAAATACACATACAAACACAGACACATATATACACACATAGGCACTTATCATCTCTCCTTGCTGACAGGCTCACAGGTTTCTTGCAGGGCGGGCTGTGGGTGGAGATTCCTCCTCTTCTCCCTCGACTCTTGTCTCTTGTTTACTCCGTGTGTGTAACTAAGAGCAGAAGACAGAGAAGAGGCAGAGCACAGTGGCACCCCCTACATGCTGGGAGGGTGCAGCGCCCTGTGCACTCGCACAGGTCGCACACCCTTAAGGCCGGACCTGGATATGAGATAGATAGATAGATAGATAGATAGATAGATAGATAGATAGATAGATAAATAGATAGATAGATAGATAGACCTACAGACACAGTAGAGGGCCCCATGCAAGAACAGTGTATGAATCCCTCGCTCTCCAACAGTTCATTATAGAGCAGCCTAATTATGTCTCTCTAACAATAGCAACTATAGCCTATGAAATTCTTTAGCGCAGACAATTACATGCAATTTAATAGACCATAGGAAACTGGCTGCTTTTAAAGGCTATGGACACTGATATGTTTTTTATTGTTTATTTTCTTCTAAATGCAAAATCAAGCACACACTCCTCAGCATTAGTGTTTGTCAGGACAAGGGAGAAGAGATTCTTCATGGACTGTATAACGGGGAAGCAGTACAGGGATGAAGCTGTGCTGATACATGCAGTTAGTGAAGACAGCAGCATCCTGGACGCAGATAACTCACATCCAACATGTATCACTGGGTAGACATCCGCATGAGAAGAGTCTGAAACTAGGAGCAGGTTCTAAACTGAATATCAGGGGGTCTGTAAAATAAATGAAGGATGAAGATTGCAGCCGGAAACTTAGGAAAGCATTAACATCTATTAAAATATTTTTTTCCATGTCGAAGTTGTCCATAGCCTTTAAGGTGACATTGGTCCGAGATAGAGATAGATGATAGATTAGATAGATAGATAGATAGATAGATAGATAGATAGATAGATAGATAGATAGATAGATAGATAGATAGATAGATAGATAGATAGATAGATAGATAGATAGATAGATAGATAGATAGATAGATAGATGATAGATTAGATAGATAGATAGATAGATAGATAGATAGATAGATAGATAGATAGATAGATAGATAGATAGATAGATAGATAGATAGATAGATAGATAGACAGACAGACAGACAGACAGACAGACAGACAGATAGATAGATAGATAGATAGATATAGATGAATAGCACACAGTACTGGGCTTCCAATGGATTTGGGTGCTATCTTAGCTACACGGTCTCTGCTGCAGTAGATGTGTTTGGAGTTACATATACTGGTTGCAAAATAATACCATGCCATGTTTTTTTAGGGTTAAGATGGATTTAGTTGTATTAGAAAAGAAGATTACTGGTCACATGGTTCTGCAACAATGTAGAGTCTGTGTAGTCTACCAATGGACAGAAGGAGCTACTATGTCGGGGGACTGCAAAGAACAGTACGGTATGGTCAATATGGGTAATCTCCACACAAAGAGGATTGGGTTCGGCGTTTAGGGTGGGGAGCATAAACTCGCTAATGGGATCAGTTGGGTTACAAGGGGATGGTTGTCAAATAGTTCCATTAGGGTTACTTAACCAATGAAAACATAGTCTATCATCTATGAATGTCAGCCAAAAATCATAAAGTGCTACTAGTCCTGACTCATTCTACCAATAGTTACCTATGAGTGAGTGGCACTGGGGTCTTTCTTGAATTATTGGGATAATGCTATGTGGCCAATCATGCCATATGACCGAAAGTCCATGGTTCATTATGGGACATAGAACTATTAAATGACGCAAACGGTGTCCTATCACATGACCACCCAAGGTCAAGTCCGGCTTTAGCCTACAACTCCATATTTGAGTACAGTACAGCGAACCACATCCAAAACAATATCTTATATTTTGGCCAAAGTCCTTCTTCAGTTCTCAACTTTCTAGGAAGAAATCAAAGGCTTCGGTTGAATTTCTGAACAGTGAAAAGTGAATGACCCCAACTGACCCAAAATTCTCAATGGTGTCTTCCCATCCCTCACGCCCACACTATAACTCACGCAATCAATAAGAATTTATTACTTGACTTCCTACCCTTACCATCTGGATGGACATAAAAAATGTAATACAGCATAAAAAGACCCTTGACCTTTCCTCAGGACACTCACTCACTGACATTAGTGACTATCATTGTTGGGGCATAGCCTGCAAGCTATGGAGAGTCCAGGAGTGAGTATCTGCCATTTATATTCAAAGGGTGATAAAAATATATCTTTTTTAAAAAAATTGTTTTGTTTTTTTTTAATATCTATATTAAGATCTTTTTTTTTTTTTTAAACAATCCAGGATAGACATGGAGCATTGATGTTAAACGATCCAGACTGCTCTTTCTGTATGAATGATATAGTGCAGCTCCGTGACCGTGAATTCTAAGCACGGCCTCTTAAAACATTCACAAATGGATCAGATATTGTGAGCGTCTCGTTACATGGAAATAGATACAGAACATGTAGGCCCCTGTGAGTCAGTGCTGGGAAATGGTGTGTTTGTCATTCCTTTAATATTTTATATTAACATTAAATAAATATAACCTTATAAATTATGTATATATTCTTATTCTTATTATTTTTTATTATTGTTATATTTAATTATTTTCATCATGATTATTATTATTATTATTATTATATTTTTTATTATTATTACTATTATTATTATCATTATTATATTATTATTATTATTATTATTATTATATATTTTTTATTATTATTATCATTATATTTTATTATCATTATATTATATTATTATTATTATTATCATTATATATTTTTTTCATTATTATTATTATTATCATTATATCTTTTTATTATTATTATTATTATTATTATTATTATATTATTATTATCATTATATTTTTATTATTATTATTATTATTATTATTATTATTATTATTATTATTATCATTATATTATTATTATTATTATTATTATTATTATTATTTTTATTATTATTTTCTTTGTCAGACTTAGATTGACGTGGTTTGGGCCCACCAGAGGAATATTTTTGAGGGCCCATAATCCAGCTATGTAGATCAGGTTCCATTATATTTTGAATTGTTATCATTACACCCATTGGAAATCAAGATAACCAAGTAACAAACCCCCATAACACCATCATTAACCCCAGCCGATAGTGACCTTCTCTACCATTATCTTCCAGTAGTGTTGGATTTCAGGGGCCTAATGTTGGCTTTATTGTGACAGAGCGTTGTCCCATTGTAATATACTCTGGTCAAGGGTGCAGCTACCCTAAAGAAAGACCAGGTATCTGCTATGATGGCAGAGGGTAACAAGGAGTTGGATCCAGCGCTGTTTAAGATAAAACGGAAACTATTTCCAAGTTTTACTGGTAGTCTATTAAAAAGTTCCAGAGATATGGAGTCCTAGTGTGCAGGAAGGAATATCGATCCAGTGATGGAGCCTACGCGTTTCAGATGTGTCAAACGTCCTTAATCATGGCTATGATGCCCTTGAATAGAGGGGACCGAGCCCTGGCTGGACCCATTCCTTTTGCTGCTGGGTGATGAGAGTTTTTGCAGTATTCTCTATAGATGGGACTGTATAGTAAGCAAACCGGGCGGAAAGGACTTGGTCCAAGGGTCCTGAAAAGGGTGTAGAGAAGGCAACAAACACCAGTTCCTTCTGTCAGAGGTGGCAAGACCCAGCACCATAATGGAGGCCAAGTTTGATGGCCCATTTTTTCTATGTACGCCATTGACTCTAGTGGGTTAGTCTTTCTCCGTTCACAATTATAGTTACTGTTCTTATTATTAGATCTGGTAAAATAAAAAATTGAAAAAATTAGCAAATTGTAAACTTTTGTTTTCCCAGATAGTATGAAAAATAATTGTAGGTTCCTTGTTGCATGCGGTTTCTAGGTTACTGACGTGAAGCAATTTGAAGTCCTCTTAGTAACAGTTTGTAATGAAGTGTTTTCCTTTTTGATATTAATGGTTTACACATTGAATAAAACATTTTGCAAAAACAAATACATTAATAAAACTTAAGGGTTCTTCCCACCTTAACAGGATGCCTGACTATTGTGAGAAGGGGAATCCCGTGACAAGCTTAGTCGACTGTTTCTGTGACTCTTATAGACGTCGATAGTGTGTGTGCGGCCACTGCTCAATCCAGCCTCTGCCTGGATGTGGCCACCACTAGCCACCTTGCCGTGCAGAATGGGAATCAGACAGCAGCTGGGTTTTGCAAACTGTATATAGGGGAAAAGAATTAGAAAGGAGCGTCCTATAATAAAATTTGGGTTCCTTTCTTGGTCTATTTTCTGGATAATTCCCCGTTGAGAGCACCCTGAGCTCATCAATCTAACCCACCCATCTCCAAATATTGGTTGCGCTGCTGGAGCTGTGGGGTGTCCCACAGACGTAAGCAGGACGAGGGGTTGGGGATTGAGATAGGTACCAAAATGCCCCTTTCATCGAGCTCCTAAATTGGGAGGAGTGGTTTGGCACAGGTCCTGCACCTTTAAGGGTCCTTTAATAGTGGTATTTCCTGTCTTTATGGCAAGTATGCTACTGCCAGAAACCAACAGAGAACAAACTAGAGTATTTTCTAAAGCAACCAACTCCTGAATGTCCTGTTAGTGTGAGCAGGATTACATTTTTAGAGCAGCAGTTTGTACCCCAGAGCCTCACTTCCTGGCAAAATCTGGGACAGGTATTTATAATCATTGTCTGCCATTTTGAAGCCTATGGATTGCTCTCCTTGGTCATCTGGTCACAAAATACATACCGTGTTTCCCCGAAAGTAAGACAGTGTCTTACTTTCTTTTTATCCCCAAAAGCCCCACTATGTCTTACTTTCGGGGTATGTCTTATATTGGAAAAAAATTGTCGAATTATTTATTTATTTTTTTTCACAAACTTTATTTAACTGTTTTACATTTTTTTTTTTAGTCCCACCAGGGGACTTCACTATGCGATGTGCCGATCGCATATATAATGCTTTGGTATACTTAGTATACCGAATCATTATTGCCTGTCAGTGTAAAACTGACAGGCAACCTATTAGGTCATGCCTCCGGCATCGCCTAACAGGCAGATGCTGAAGGCAGACCTGGGGGTCTTTGTTAGACCCCCGGCTGTCATGGAAACCCGACGGCGACCCGCGATTTGTTTGCGGGGGCGCCGATCGGGTGACAGAGGGAGCTCCCCCCTCTGTCAAACACATTAAATCCCGCTGTCACTATTGACAGTGGCATTTAATGGGTTAAACTGCCGGAATCGGCGCGCTCTTCGATTCCGGCAGTTGCAGCAGGAGCCAGGCTGTGTATAACAGCCGTGCTCCTGCCGCTGATCGCGTGGGTACAGTCTCAGTACCCGCGCCATCACAGGACGGCGCGGTGACGTATGGAGAGGGGGGCGGCGCGGAAGTGGGCAGGAGGCGGCAATACCCCCGTGTTTCCCCGAAAGTAAGACATATGTCTTACTTTCGGGGTACGGCTTATATTAGCCGACCCCCCTGAAACCCCCGATACGTCTTACAATCGGGGGTGTCTTACTATCGGGGAAACACGGTACTATTAGCACAGACTCTTCCTTTGTATCCCCTCTCTTTCTTTTCTTCTTTACTCTTCTGTATGTTCCTACGTGGATTATTACACAAAGTAGAGGAACCTCTACACTAAGACCCTGTTCACATAGAGTTTTTTCCCACATTTTTTGCCATGGAAACCGCGTCAGAAACAAAAAAAAAATCCGAAATTGCCTCCCATTGATTTCAATGGGAGGCGAAGGCGTTTTCTTTTCTGCAAGTGGAAAAAACCGCTTGCGGGAAAAGAAGCAACATGCCCTTTCTTCGGGTGTTTCCGTCTCTGACCTCCCATTGACATCAATGGGAGGCAGAGAAAGGGTTTTTTGCTGCGCTTTTTCCCCCATGGCGCTCAATGGCCACGGCCGAAACATGCAGCGAAAAATGAGGCAAACGGCTTGCAAGCAGGTCAAAATCTGCTTCAGAATTCCTGATGGAATTTTGAGGCAGATTTTTCTGCCTGCGAAAAAAACTCTGTGTGAACAGGACCTAAGAATGGAACCCAAACATGCACCGGATGCAACAAGGGAGCTGGAAAAGAAAACCTCCATCTCTTATGGTTTCTATTTACATCTCTGTAGAGAACACTTTGGAACAAAATAATGAAATAATATTGTGCTTAAAAAAAATGCACCCATAGACCCAGGAGGCGTGAGGGGGAAATTCATCACTCGGGTCATGCGGAAAATTCAATGTTGTTGTTGTTCTATCATCCATTTTATTCCATTTTGTGTAAATATGATCCTTCTGAATCCCATTTCCTTGATAAAACATATTTGTCCATTTACAATCCATTGTATCCTTTAACTATAACACAATTATTCAAGAACGAAAGGAAGGAAAATTCGTAGAAGTGGATGGAATATCTGGGGAATACAGCGCAGAACTTGTTAAGGAATCCAGTATTTACTATGAATATTCAGAGTCTCGGAGGCTATCATGCCTCGCGTTGGACTTGGTGCACTCCGAGAAGATATAAATGAGCTAGTCCACTTGTCATCCTTGAT
Source organism: Rhinoderma darwinii (assembly GCF_050947455.1). Classification (NCBI taxonomy): domain Eukaryota; kingdom Metazoa; phylum Chordata; class Amphibia; order Anura; family Rhinodermatidae; genus Rhinoderma; species Rhinoderma darwinii. The sequence goes on along the minus strand of NC_134687.1, from coordinate 13,205,440 downwards.
GAAGAGTCTATTACCATGGGACCTGTAGACGGTCCGTTATCAAAACATGTTCCTGCCTGCAAAATATTCCAAATACTTGCACTTTCTATACAAATTCTGCTCTTTTGACCCATCACACATAATGTAATTCCTTAACACCAAGTTTTGTGCCCTAGATTTCCTTTTTCTTTTTCCATTTTAAGAAGGCAGTGATGCTATTGGATGAACTTCAAAAATTCTTGGTATTTCTTGAATCTGTACTTCCACCTTGTAGCTGGATTCTGGATCTAATTGCTCAGGGTTTAAGAAATGACCTAACTAGTAATGGACTAATCTACTGTAATGAGTGTAAATGGTCCCCTTAGCCGCGAGAAGTATATAAAAATAGTCATGTGACTACTGGTCGAATTCAAAAAGCCAATGTTCTTCTCCCCAGGGGTTGACTAAGTGGTTGAGCAGACCGAGCATTTGAGGAAACAATCCACTAAAACAAAGAAGGCAGGATTTATCGAGCACCACCTAACAAAATCGTAGAGGGAACCTAAAGATGATAAAACTATGTATTGACCATCGTACAACGCGTTTCGCAGTTGGTCTGACTTCTTCATCAGGAACAGACAGGTGTTCTCAATGGGATAGTATTTAAACAGCATTCAAATTGGGTTTCGTGTTTGGACAACGGAACTGACGTGTAGTTATAATTAAAAAAAAAACACATAAAAAATTACATAAAATCCAAACAGGCCGCATGCACATGACCATAAAAAATTGTCCGTCATTGCAGTCCATAATTACGGTCCGCAATTCTGAACCCATTCACTTCCATTGTCCATGGACACTTTCCCGTTTATTTACGGGAAGGTGTCCGGGCCAAAGATGTGTACCGCACAAGATAGGACATGTCCGTTCTTTTGCGTTTTACGGGCCATGGTCCCATACTTTGTATGGGAGCATGGGCCGAGAATGTGGGCGGCTATCCTGGCCGTCGGCCGTGCCAGCAATCGCGGCCCTTCATTACGGATAGGGCCGTGTGCATGGGGCCTTAGGCCGTAAATACTGTCCGTAAATACGTATCCGTAGTCATTTATAGTCATCCGTAAATCAACCGCGTATATACGGAATGCATCCGTAATGCATCCGTATTTACGGATCCGCAAAAAAGATATAGGTGTGTACGGCGTAAAACTACAGCTCCCAGCATGGCCCGAACAATGGTAAGTATATGCTGGGAGATGCCGTTTCACAAAAAATAAATCCTATCATAATCACACCAACCATCATCTCGCTGCAGATCATACAGTGACTACAGTGCTGATTAGAGGCAGAATAAACACTTACATTAAGTGACTCACCGGTGACGTCTCAGATTCTAGTTCTTTTTCTCCATCCGGTCCAGACCTCTATGATGACTTCTCCCGGTCACAGACCATTTCTGCAGTTTGCCGCTCACATGTCTTCAGCTTATCACTTTTCCAACATTTCTGCACCTATAAATAAAGATAAAGTTATCATTATACCACACACTACGCCCCTAAATATAATAGCGCCATACACTGCACCTCTAATTATAATAGCACCATACACCGTGCCACACACACACACACACACACACACACACACACACACACACACACACACACTGTGCCCCCTGTAGATAGTGCCTGCCATAGAGCCCCCTGTAGATAGTTCCTGCCATAGAGCCCCTGTAGATAGTGCCCCCATATAGACCACCCCTGTATATAGTGTCCCACAAATAACTCCCCCTATAGTGCTCTATAGATAGCCCACCCCTGTATATAGCCCCTGTAGATATAGCCCACCCCTGTATATAGTACTCTACAGATAGCCCAACCATTTATGTAGCCCCCTGTAGATATAGCCCACCCCTGTATATAGTGCTCCACATATAGTCCACCCCTGTATATAGTGTTTCACAGATAGCCCACCCCTGTATATAGCTCCCCTTGTACATATAGTCCACCCCTGTATATAGTGCTCCACTAGATAGTCCACCCCGGTATATAGTGCTCCACAGATAGCCCACCCTTGTATATAGTATATACAGGGGTGGGCTATCTGTGGAGCACTATATACAGGGTTGGACTATATGTACAAGGGGGCTATATACAGGGGTGGGCTTTCTGTGGACCACTATAGGGGGAGCTATTTGTGGGATACTATATACAGGGGTGGGCTATATCTACAGGGGGACTATATACAGGAGGTGGGCTATATCTACAGGGGGACTATATCTACAAGGGGACTATATCTACAGTGGGACTATATCTACAGGGGGACTATATCTACAGGGGTGAGCTATATACAGGGGTGGGCTATATACAGGGGTGGGCTATATACAGGGTTGGGCTATATCTACAGGGGGGCTATATCTACAGGGGTGGGCTATATCTACAGGGGCGGGCTATATCTACAGGGGTGGGCTATATACAGGGGTGGGCTATATACAGGGGTGGGCTATATACAGGGGTGGGCTATATCTACAGGGGTGGGCTATATCTACAGGGGTGGGCTATATCTACAGGGGTGGGCTATATCTACAGGGGGCTATATACTATATAGCCCCCCCTGTAGCTATAGCCCACCCCTGTATATGGTGCTCCATAGATAGCCCACCCCAGTATATAGCCCCCCTGTAGATATAGTCCCCCTATATATATAGCCCACCCCCTGTAGATATAGTCCACCTGTATATAGCCCACCCCCTGTAGATATGGTCCCCCTGTAGATAGCCCACCCCAGTATATAGCCCCCCTGTAGATATAGTCCAGCTGTATATAGCCCACCCGCTGTAGATATGGTCCCCCTGTAGATAGCCCACCCCAGTATATAGCCCCCCTGTAGATATAGTCCCCCTGTATATAGCCCACACCCTGTAGATATAGCCCCCATGTAGATATAGTCCCCCCCGCAGATACAGCCACACACTTCTATTACAGTTAAAAAAATAAATATTCAAACTCACCTTATTCCCGCTCCCACGCCGTCCGGCAGCCATGGAGACCTGCGCTCTTCTGCGCAGGTCTCCAGGGGGTTGAACACAGCGTCTATGAAAGGCGCTGATTGGCTGGGCAGGATGACTTTCGACACAGGTACAATTATAGTGCAGGAGGAGGTAGCGTTGGCGCCCCCCTCTGAGCTGCGCCCGGGGCACGTGCCCCGCCTGCCCCCCCCTAGCTACGCCCCTGGGTTCTATATTTTTTTTTACGGATCATTTTTACAGAACGGACACCCATCTGTAAAAATACGGAATGGTGTCCGTAGCCCATAGAAATGAATGTGTCCGTAATTGCGGATGAAAAATACGGTCGTGTGCATGGAGCCTAATGAATCCCAGGATATTAAAACCATGCAAATATAGACAGGGAGATGAAATATACTCAATGTTTACAGATATATGGACGGAAAACGAATCTCAGGAACTACCTGGATGAATGAACACCCCCTATTAACATCATATATACAATGGATAATGAAAACGAAACCGTGAGGAGCGAGATAAATAAAAAGGCAAAAATAAGCTCGTACTACAGGCAAAAACATGCTGAGACCTACACATACACATGTATAAATTTATATATATATATATATATATATATATATATATATATATATATATGTGTAGGTTTATCATGCCTTGGCATATATTACAAGCTTTTTTTGCCTTTTTATTTTTCTCACCCCTCACGGTTTTAATTATCCATTGTATATATGATGTTTTAGGGGGTGTTTATTCATCCAGGTAGTTCCTGACATTTCTATTCCTTCCATATATCTGTAAATCTCAAGTGTAGTTTATCTCCATGTCTATATTCATATAGTTTTAATATCCTGGGAGTCATTAGTTTGGATTTTATGTGATTTTTTTATGTGTTTTTTAGTCATTGTAATGTTACTTCATTTCCATTGACCAAACAAGAAAGTGGGTTTGAATACTGTTCAAATATTGATAACACCCGTATGCTCCTGATGAAGTCCGACTTCAAAAAACACATTTTACGTTGGTCAATAAATGGTTTTATGATCCCTGACCATACAATTCTGTTTGGTGGTGCCCGATAGATCCTGCCTTTTTTGTTTTAGTGGATTGGTTTCTTGAAGGCCCCTTGCGTGAGGTCTGCAGGTGGAGCAGCAACTATGCTAGCCAGAGGAAAAGTATTGACCCACATGTGTAATCCAAAGTTGTACCTGTTCGGTTTTGTGAGTGCGGCTCTATATGTTCCGGCCAGAGGATTATTGTGTCACGTTTTGATTTATTACACTATGGAGTACTTTTTGTATTGTTTGTGTTAGCATTTAAAGAGGCAGAGGTGTAGGTAGTTGGACCTTCCAGCCATCACTTGACCTTTATACTACTGCTGGTGTCTTCTTATGTTACAGAAGAGTCTTCGGACTCTGTCAGCATGGCCTCCACTAGGGACCCAGGTTAATGTATCCCAAAAAGTGGCCCCAAACTAGCCTGTTGGCTACCACCCATACCACTGCATTGGGCCCTGACACTGATTAAATGTGCTCCAGTGATTAGGCATTGATACATGTCACCCGGTTAATCCAGATAACCACAAAATATATGGTTTGGTCCTAAAAGGGTGCATAAAGGTCATACTATTCGAGGGCTCTTGTCATTTCATTCTATGAGGCCCAGGCATTAAAAATGGCGGCTCTGCCGTTAGCCACCAAGTTCCAAGCGCAACCGCTTCATCCACTATGGCTACACCGCTGCCACAACCATCTTCTGCGGAGGCCCAGTAGTAGCTCCTAAAGTGTTGAGATAAATCATCACATGTCACCTGTGCACCCGGGGCCTTACGCCTTTATTTCTCATTCTTTTTCTGTCACTTGCTTATTATTAGGATGATATTTCAGTCACTTGCTTATTATCAGTCGTTGGGAATGGGACTGAGCTGCAGTACCAAGCACAGCCACAACCTAATGCAACCTAAGTAATCAATGAAGGCAGGGTCGGACTGGCACTCCAGTGAACCAGAGGATCCTCCGGTGGGCCCACGCTCTAACACAATAATAGGTCTTAAATGTCCAGCAATAGACCACCCCATTTGGAGGTCTTTGGAGCCATTCAGTTGCCACTAGGGTCTATTTCTTTTCAGATGATTCACAAATAAACTATTAGACCTTATCGATGATATGTCCGGTGTGTACAATGATAACAACAAGGACTGTATAGATGGAGGGTGGGTCCTGAGAATTATCTCCTCTGGTGGGCCCAAGGAACCCCTGGTCTGACACTGAATACAAGGGATGCAGTGCAGCTGGTCGGCGGGATGCGGGGAATAGGACCCCATCGATGAGATATTTATGACCTGTTCAAAGGATAGACCATCAATATTACAGTCCTGGAAAAACCCTATTAATGAATATACTATAAAGAACAGGCTCCAATACCGCCCCCTGTGGGACCCATATTCATCTAGGCAATATATCTCAATGGCGGTTTGATTCGCTCGTCCCTAGTCATGAGGATAGTAATTGATGTGCGCCATGTTACATACTATACCTAAAAAAGGCGAAGCCATCTTTCCTACCAGCCGTTCTGTCCGTGAGGAGCCGCATCGACTGACACTCATCGGAATGCAAATGAATTCATTGTTAAGATGTCTATCAGCCGTGATCCGGCCGTATTAATTAACAATCCGAGGGCAGAGCGAGGGTGAACTATTCTACTGGAAGCTCTTTATAGATCAATGGGATTTGGAATTTTTTATGTCTTTCGAACCTTTTTTTTACTTACACAATCACTGTCTTTATTTCCGAGGCTAACAATATTAGAATCAATTTTCCCCTCTGCTGCCTGCAATTCATCTTAATAGCGCAGCAACCTCAACACGCTCATTTTTTGCTAAACTTGCATTTTTTTGCTGGTCTCCAGTTTAAGGCTCGCTCACAAATAATTTACTCGTCTCTATAAATCCCACCGGTATCTCCTGCACTGCAACATATGGTATTAACATTCTCAGTCAAGTGGCCTAATGCATTTTGTGTTTTAACTCCATAGCTACCTGGAAGACATCCCCCCCTAGGGGATTGCATGCCGTTCAATGCTTCTGGCCCTTTAAGATCCCTTTAAAAGACCGGAAATAATGTATAGCTTTCTTGTCTTCTATACTAGGAGCAGATGTCTAAGCCCACAGGGGAATCTGAGCAGATGTTAACACTTACATTGGGTTACAAATGTAGACTTCCATTCATTTTTTATAGTCCACCATGTACCGCCATGTGCCGGACGTATCCATAGGCCCCCATTCACCTGACACATGCCAAAAGAGAGTCCTTTTTCCATCCTCAGGCTGGTATACATCGGTAGACCTTCTATTTTGCTGTATAGTATGGCGTAATTGGCTGCGCTATTCCATACAGAGGTATTTTGTTACAAAATGTATACCGCGCACTATACGTTTTTTTTTTTTTTTTTTTACAATGGAAGCCTATGGACAACTTATGTCACTGTATGCCTATACCGTAATATATATCGGAGGCTTATGTTGAAGGTATACGTTAAGAATATCTCCTGACGTGTAGCTCTGACGAACTCTGCTAATGCAATGTGAATAGGCCCCATAGGGGCCTATTACAGGGTTCCACTCGGACCCTCCTTTGGCAGTTCCGTCACTTTTGGCAGCAAGAATAGCGCATAACTTTTGCAGTTAAAATGACAGAAACGGCAACGGAACCCCGAAGGACCCTATTATAAGAAAATGGGGTCCGTCGGGCGCCATTTAAATCCATCATAGGACGGATCCAGCACATCGACAAGGCTTCTGTTACGAGCGAGAGTCCAAGGTTAGAGAAGTTCCTCGGAGACAGCACAAAATAAAATTCCGCCGTAACAAAACGCGACTATCAATTTGAGGAGTGTCATTTTGGTTCCTTCTGGATTTGTGAGACTCCGAAATATCAGCAGCCATGGGCAGTAAACAAGCCCCCGACTATCAGAATTTCTGGATGGTAAGATATTTGATGGATTATAAGAATTTATAATTAATTATACTAATTAGATAATTTAGTAAATTGTGTAAATCTGATGATGTAGAATATTTGATCATCTGTCGAAGGTCTTGTAAATGCTGGATTAGCCCGATCCCTTTTCCCTATTGAAAACGAATGCAAGCCCTTCCGAGCCGAGCGTGCAGGTGTATGGTGGAGTCGGGAGGAATTGTTGGTCCGACAGATATCTAAAGTCTATGGCCAGTTTAGGAAATATTCTATTATTGGAGCCATGATGGAATGATATCAGTGTCCATATGCAGACAATATGTTTCCTGGGGGGTTTTACGGATAATGTGCAGGGACGTTGCTGAATCTCTGAAGTGACATTGACAATCAATTCTTTGTCATATGCCCGTCCTGCTGTAGAAAACCGATAATCAATTTGTACGTTCACTCTCTGCATAGCAAATTAGGGTCAAAGGTGAATGTCCCGGGCGTGCAGAGTGCGTGCAGAGACAACGAGGAGCTCTTCATATGCAATGTCTGTGCTCATCACCACTCGGGCTTATTTATAGGCACCGCAAGGTCAAAAAGAATACAATGACAGAAAAAAATATGCAGACAAGATTCAGAAAGCGGGAAATGGTCAAATAACAAAAAATAAATTTCACAAAGTATTTTAATAAATAAATAATATTTAAATAAATGATTACTAAATGGTTCATTATGAGTTTTATATTATTATTTTAAAGAAATATTTTCAAGATCTATACCAGACGGAAGTTTTCTAGCTGAAAAATTCTAGTCCAACTATAAAATGTCATTTTAAATATTATTATTATTATTATTATTATTATTATTATTATTAGTAGTAGTAGTATTATATTGTTATTTTTACTATTTCATGTATACTTACTACTATTTTTTATTATATTATCATTATTATTATTCATTATTATTATTATTATTACATTATTATTATTATTATTACATTATTATTATTATTATTATTACATTATTTTTATTATTATTATTATTATTATTATTATTATTATTTTTATTATTATTATTATTATTATTACATTATTTTTATTATTATTATTATCATTATTTTTATTATTATTATTATTATTATTATTATTTTTACATCACTATTAGGGCACATTCAGACGTGGCGTATTTGCTGCGGAATTCCACTGCGGACATCCTGCAGTGGATATCCACAGCAGATTTTTTTTCTTTGGTTTCTTTAGCTTTTTAGTTAACTTAGTGCAGATGTTGCGGAAACAACTGTGCAGAAAATTGTTTGCGGTGCAGAATTTCCGCAGCATGCTTAGCCTGAGAAGCAGTGGATTTTTACCAGTGGATTTTCAAACCTGTGGCAAGTACGTTGTCGAAATCTGCCACGTCTGGATGAACCCTCACATGTGCAAGTTTAGCAGCAGATTCCTTGCCTAATTGCTGCAAATTTGCAGCGGAAAATTTTAGCCACGTCTGAACGCGCCCTTATTATTACATGTAGAATTATTACTATTATTAGTATTATTATTACTACATTTATTATTGTTAAATATTATTTTTATTATTATTGTTATTATTTAATATGACTAATTTTATTATATATTTGCCTCTAAAATAGTAACATATAAAAAAAAAACCTGTAAAATATCACATTTTCTCACATCCCAGAAGTCATCCCCCATCCCACCCGATCATGTACTGATGAGATATCCTAGCGATATGTCATCACTTTTTATGATCGGAATACCCCTGTAAGATTTTGTAGTATCCGCTCACCCTCTTGAATTATAACCAGATCGGTCGGTTTAGTCTTTTTGAGATTATTATAAACTACAGCAGGATCGGTTCTCATAGAATCTGTCATTGCCGATGAACATTTCTATGGAGCTGGGGAAAACCTGCATAGACGTTATTTGCAATTCTCAGACGACCCCAAACGTAAGATTGTTAATAAGTGGGGTGAGGTGTAATTATAGATGGTGATGATTCATGTCTTATATAGGAGCAGATACTCCAAGTAACACTTACGGCACAGCTGCATCTTATGTCAGGGAAAGAAACGTTGGGGGAGGGGAAATTATTTGTTATAAATATATAGGTAGGCTGTGGATGTACATAGGGAAGTATTTAGTCAAGTGCTTATTTTATACTCATTACTGCTCAACAGTATCTCTCTCTCTCTCTCTCTCTCTCTCTCCCTCTCGCTATATATATAAATTTATTTCTGTCATCTGATGTCTGTTCTTTATGCATGGCCAAACGACTGGACCAATCTGCACCAAATTTGGCAGATAAGTAAATTACGCGCTTCCGAATGTTTGGACCGAGTTTCAGATCTCTAGGAATCACCGTTCTCGACATATTCACAAAAGCAAATATGGCACCACCGGCTTCCTTTCAAGGACCTTCTTCCATATCACATGACCTGTATTAGCCAATAGAAGCCCGCAGGTCCCTCACTCACATACACACAGTTTTAGACCAGGTTTCCATAACAACCCAACTATTTTGCTTTATTCAACGTGTTACTCGCTGTAAACTAACTGCTCCTATGCTGCACTGTTCCTATACTGGATTTGAGCATTCACATAAATTGAAACCCTTTTATACCAGTCATGCCTCCAAAAAGGAACCTGCACTTAGACAAAAGACTCCTGTGGAAAAGAGCGTGGCTGCTGCCACAGCTGCTGAAACCTCTCAACAGAACCAAGCCCATGGCTTTCAGAATTCTCATAAATTGAACCCGTTTCATACCAGTCATGTCTCCAAAAAGGAACCTGCACTTGGACTTTATTGGATATGTCGGCTTCACATCAGTAGGAAATTAAGTTTTTAACCACACACACAAACAACAAACAAATGGACCAGTGTGAAGCCGGGGAACTCTGATATTCTGTATTCTAAAAGTCAATGTCTGTCTGTCTGTCCTCTATAGGCATCCAAACACCTGAACAATTTGACCCCAAATTTGGCACATAGGTACATTGGGTGTTGTTCTCTGTTATCAGCCATTATCGCATTATCCCGATCCAATACTATAAAAGCGAATACAGACAATTATAGTAAAGATATTTTTATCTGGCAGTAGCAGGTAGTGCACTTTACAAGATAATCCCAGATGGGAAGGTACAGGTGAGTGCTTACCCATAGCAACCAATCGGATTACGGATGGCCAGGAGGAAAGCTGCATTACTAGCTGCAGAGACTCCTCTTGCCCAACTGCAAGCTGTTTAAATGCGTCATACTGCTGCTCGAGCTGCTGAAACTCCTCAGCAAACTCTGGCTTTCTCAGCAACAGATAAGGCAGGTGGCTCTCAAAAGCACAGAAACTCCTGCCTGAACACAGGCCAGAAAACAAGCTGATAGAGCACATCATGTTCAGCGTGCTAATGAGTGGGTTTTCATGCATGATGCTGTTTTCAATTATGATCCAACCATAGTCTATGGCCAACTGGTAATAAAACTGCTGATGTTGTTAATCAATAGGCTCTCTCACAATCTTATGATTCCATTTTCTACCAGTTTAGCTATTAGGTATTTAGGAAGTTAAAATTGAAATAAACAGTGTCTAACTGCCGGGGTATATAGGGCTACTAGCGATTTCCCCATAAAACAAAAAAATAGGGGCACCCTTGGAACAAATCCAATGAACACACAAATAGACAGACTGAAACATTATACCCGGGCAGCGGCAGGTACTTTTTCTAGTATAATATATATAGCTCGGGGCAATAGGAAGGGGCACCTGATACAACCCTGTCATGCCGCCGAATTCAGTAAAGGGGTCAACCAGTTTTATTTTTTTTAAAAACAACAAGTTAAACATTTTATAAGGAAAAGTTTTGCAACATTATAATATTTCTATTTTTAAGATTTCCGATTGCGGTCGGTGAATGGAAACCTCGTTCTTTACATAGAGAAGTTAAAAGTTTGTACAAATCTAATGATCACAGAGGAAGGTTTGCATCCAGGGTTCCATGTAATCCATGAGAAAAATCCTTTGTGTGTCTCACTATAAATTCAGGGGTATAGTATGGGCCCATAGCAGTCCATAGGGGTCAAATTACAAATCTATTTTATATCGGTCCATAATATGTCCGTGTGCATGAGGCTATCGGTTTGAATACAGAAGTTTTCTCCAACCTGCAACTGTCCAGCTGTGGCAATACTACAACTCCCAGCAAGCCCTGCAGCTACTAAAGCATACTAAGTGTTGTAGTTTTGCAACAGCGCTAGAGCCGCAGGTTGGAGACCACTGGAATAAAGTAACAAATGGTTGAGCTCAGGGATTTCTTTACATTTTAATTAACCAGCACACGGTCGGATAGGTGTCTGCGAGAAACCCAACCATTGTGGTGAGTGGCGTGTCTAATCCTGACTGTGGGTCAATGTCAGATCTCGCTGGAAGACAGTGAATAATGGTGTGTTACCAAGATCAAAGGAATCATGAGAAAGGGTATTGAGGAGGGCAAACCTGCCAGCGGGGAGTTCATGGACTGTGCTGCTTGTTTCCTCTCCTCGCGCCGTTTATCAGGGGCAGCAGAGCGTAATAAATATGTGCCAGTAATTCTGAATATTTGTTCTCATAATTGCATTCTGCTGTTTTTCCTTTACTGTCATGTACTTTCTGAGATGCATTACTTCCTCGGAAATTAAGACTTTAATTAATGTCGTTTTGACAGCGTAATGTTTAACGGAAAGATGAGATAAAGAACAAATTGCTCTTATATCAACAGAATATTTCATGTACAATGGATGGTAGACGTAATCCTGCCAGAGAAATGCTGCGAGGGGCAATGTGATGGGAACAGGACCAAGGATGGACATACCATAGAGGGAAACCATGCTGCTGCTTTGGGGCCCTTGAAGAAAGGGGGTCCAGCCTTGGTTGGTCCCATCCCCTGTGCTACAGGGTGGCAAGAACCTGTGCAGGACTCAATTCTCTTGAAGAACCATATTATTAGTTGGTCCAAGGGTCATGCAAAGGCCATGTTGGGCGAACCAAACCCTTCTGTCCTGGGTGGCAAAGTCCGGCAGCATAATGGGTGGCCATTTTTCATCTGTGCCATCCTCGAGTATGTAGAATTTCATTCTGTGCTGCCTTGCTACTTGGAAGGTTTTTCCGGTCTGGACTTAAGAAATTCCCATAAACTCCTCCACAATCCTCCTCAGAGTTTGTGTTGTGTTTTTTCATCTGTGACATTACTTGAAGTCAGTCTGTCATCAGTATTGAGCCTCCCAAACAGCCTACACTGCTAGTTATAGGAACTAGCTATTATTTATTACAGTGAGTATGTCACCAGTTTTGAGCCTCACAAACCGCTAGCACCGCTAGCGAGCTATAGGAGAAAGCCGTAGAAACGCACCATTATTGCATATCTTAGTCCTTGCATCAGTGTAAAATTTAGTTTTATTTTGCCACGCTCCCTATGCCAATTAGTGTCTGCTGGATCGGTAAGTGTCCGGCATCTTGAGCTCTAAACCCTTTCCTTTGCAGTTGACTAATGGCTCTGCTTGCCATGACCGTCATATACTAGTAGGCTCTACTTGTCAGTCGACTCCAAAGGAGAGGGTTTGGAGCTCAAGATGCCGGACACTTCCCGATCCAGCAGACACTGAATACCTAATTGGCATATGGAGCGTTGCAGAATAAAACAACATTTTACACTGATGCAAGGACTAAGATATGCAATAATGGTGCGTTTCTACTGCTTTCCCCTATAGCTAACTAGCGGTGCTAGCTTTTTGTGAGGCTCAAAACCAGTGACATACTCACTTTAATAAATAATAGGTAGTTCCTTTAGGATTTGCTATCAACATTTGATCAGTGGGCATCTGACCCGCAAGATCCACGCCAACCAGCAGAATGGAGCTCCTCAGTAACAGCCCCTGATATAGTGGCCTCTTGATTCTCCTGATCAGTGTGTATCCCAAGAGTCGGACACCCACCGATCAAATATTAATGGCCTATCCTAAGGATAGGCCATTGTGGAAAACCCCTTTAATTAGACATGCCACAGACATGAAAGTGTGGCTGTCTGGACCCCCGCTTTTATTGAATATGGTTGATATAATTTTTAAGGGGTTATCCCCTTATGAAAACCCTTGTATATATGTCCTGTTATGGCATATAGACAACATAGAGGGGGAGGTTTCTGCTCAGGACCCCCTTCTATGAGCCATAGCGGAATATCGCTAACAAATAGTGGCACTTTATCGGGCAGACTTGGACCATCCGCTACAGTGGAAATATTTGGCTGTCCACAACTTCCCCTGGTAAAATAACTGTGTGCTCAGGGTATTGGGAACCGGACCATACGGTTTCTTCCATATAACACAGATTGTCGGTGATTAAACAATCCCTTTAAGGCTCTAGATATAACCAACACAACCAAAACTAACACGATCCCTACGTTATATTTAAAGATTACTAAGTATCCAGATTCAATGCATATGCAGTGAATTAAATGTAGACAGAAGATTGAGATGCCACATGTTTCGCATTTTCATCATTCACTCTCCGCACATACTTAGATACATAAAAAGGGTGACTGCCGTGCAAAGCAGCCGCTGGTATTCTTCCCATTTGCATAACTGGAAAATGTCACTAGTTATTTAATGCTGTTAATGTCACAGAATGTGATGTTTGACAATAATTGTAATTGTTCATTGGTGACACAATAGTCTGAGATCCCCGCATCTTCTTTATTACGGATATTTCTCATCAAGGGCTTGTCAGTGGCTATTTATTCTCAGGGGCTGATTTGCACATGAGATAAGCATTGCTCCCTCAACATATTAGGCACACATTAATGTGACAGTACAAGGCTCTTTGATCACTCATGCACCATTTGACACTTTCCAAATCATGCAAAATACTGTTAAAAGCATTACCCCCTCCCCTATATTGTTGTCAGTGATGGTTTGTGTGGGCATTCAATGGCTTTTATGAATGCATTGGATCTATAAAATCCAGTCTGCAAATCTCCTTAGGGCAGAATCATCTTAAAGCTCTCCTGTGTGGTGTAGTATAGAGGATCTGTCAGCTCTCCTGTGTGGTGTAGTATAGAGGAGCTGTCAGCTCTCCTGTGTGGTGTAGTATAGAGGAGCTGTCAGCTCTTCTGTGTGGTGTAGTATAGAGGAGCTGTCAGCTCTCCTGTGTGGTGTAGTATATAGGAGCTGTCAGTTTTCCTGTGTGGTGTAGTATAGAGGATCTGTCAGCTCTCCTGTGTGGTGTAGTATAGAGAAGCTGTCAGCTCTCCTGTGTGGTGTAGTATATAGGAGCTGTCAGTTCTCATGTGTGGTGTAGTATAGAGGAGCTGTCAGCTCTCCTGTGTGGTGTAGTATAGAGGATCTGTCAGTTCTCCTGTGTGGTGTAGTATAGAGGAGCAGTCAGCTCTCCTGTGTGGTGTAGTAGAGGGGAGCTGTCAGTTCTCCTGTGTGGTGTAGTATAGAGGACTTGTCAGCTGTCTTGTGTGGTGTAGTATAGAGGATCAGTCAGCTCTCCTGTGTGGTGTAGTATAGAGGATCTGTCAGCTCTCCTGTGTGGTGTAGTATAGAAGATCTGTCAGCTCTCCTGTGTGGTGTAGTATAGAGGATCTGTCAGCTCTCCTGTGTGGTGTAGTATAGAGGATCTTTCAGCTCTCCTGTGTGGTGTAGTATAGAGGACCTGTCCTCTTCTCCTGTGTGGTGTAGTATAGAGGAGCTGTCAGCTCTCCTGTGTGGTGTAGTATAGAGGAGCTGTCAGCTCTCCTGTGTGGTGTAGTATAGAGGAACTGTCAGCTCCCCTGTGTAGTGTAGTATAGAGGATCTGTCAGCTCTCCTGTGTGGCGTAGTATAGAGGATCTGTCAGCTCTCCTGTGTGGTGTAGTATAGAGGATCTGTCATCTCTCCTGTGTGGCATAGTATAGAGGATCTGTCAGCTCTCCTGTGTGGTGTAGTATAGAGGAGCTGTCAGCTCTCCTGTGTGGTGTAAATAGAGGATCTGTCAGCTGTCCTGTGTGGTGTAGTATAGAGGATCTGTCAGCTCTCCTGTGTGGTGTAGTATAGAGGATCTGTCAGTTCTCCTGTGTGGTGTAGTATAGAGGATCTGTCAGCTTTCCTGTGTGGTGTAGTATAGAGAATCTGTCAGCGTTCCTGTGTGGTGTAGTATAGAAGATCTGTCAGCTCTCCTGTGTGGTGTAGTATAGAGGATCTGTCACCTCTCCTGTGTGGTGTGGTGTAGTATAGAGGATCTGTCAGCTCTCCTGTGTGGTGTAGTATAGAGGATCTGTCAGCTTTCCTGTGTGGTGTAGTATAGAGAATCTGTCAGCATTCCTGTGTGGTGTAGTATAGTGGATCTGTCAGTTCTCCTGTGTGGTGTAGTATAGGATAGCTGTCAGCTCTCCTGTGTGGTGTAGTATAGAGGATCTGTCAGCTCTCCTGTGTGGTGTAGTATAGAGGATCTGTCAGCTCTCCTGTGTGGTGTAGTATAGAGGATCTGTCAGCTTTCCTGTGTGGTGTAGTATAGAGGAGCTGTCAGCTCTCCTGTGTGGTGTAGTATAGAGGAGCTGTCAGCTCTCCTGTGTGGTGTAGTATAGAGGATCTGTCAGTTCTCCTGTGTGGTGTAGTATAGAGGAGCTGTCAGCTCTCCTGTGTGGTGTAGTATAGAGGATCTGTCAGTTCTCCTGTGTGGTGTAGTACAAAGGATATGTCAGCTCTCCTGGGTGGTGAAGTATAGAGGAGCTGTCAGTTCTCCTGTGTGGTGTAGTATAGAGGAGCTGTCAGCTCTCCTGTGTGGTGTAGTATAGAGGATCTGTCAGTTCTCCTGTGTGGTGTAGTATAGAGGAGCTGTCAGCTCTCCTGTGTGGTGTAGTATAGAGGATCTGTCAGTTCTCCTGTGTGGTGTAGTACAAAGGATATGTCAGCTCTCCTGGGTGGTGTAGTATAGAGGCTCTGTCAGCTCTCCTGTGTGGTGAAGTATAGAGGAGCTGTCAGTTCTCCTGTGTGGTGTAGTATAGAGGATCTGTCAGCTCCCCTGTGTGGTGTAGTATAGAAGAGCTGTCAGCTCCCCTGTGTGGTGTAGTATAGAGGATCTGTCAGCTCTCCTGTGTGGTGTAGTATAGAGGATCTGTCAGTTCTCCTGTGTGGTGCAGTATAGAGGATCTGTCAGCTCCCCTGTGTGGTTTAGTATAGAGGAACTGTCAGCTCCCCTGTGTGGTGTAGTATAGAGGATCTGTCAGTTCTCCTGTGTGGTGTATTATAGAGGATCTGTCAGTTCTCCTGTGTGGTGCAGTATAGAGGATCTGTCAGCTCCTCTGTGTGGTGTAGTATAGAGGAGCTGTCAGTTCTCCTGTGTGGTGTAGTATAGAGGAGCTGTCTGCTCTCCTTTGTGGTGTAGTGTAGAGGATCTGTCAGCTCTCCTGTGTGGTGTAGTATAGAGGATCTGTCAGCTCTCCTGTGTGGTGCAGTATAGAGGATCTGTCAGCTCTCCTGTGTGGTGTAGTATAGAGGAGCTGTCTGCTCTCCTGTGTGGTGTAGTATAGAGGATCTGTCAGCACTCCTGTGTGGTGCAGTATAGAGGATCTGTCAGCTCCCCTGTGTGGTATAGTATAGAGGATCTGTCAGCACTCCTGTGTGGTGTAGTATAGAGGAGCTGTCAGCTCTCCTGTGTAGTGTAGTATAGAGGATCTGTCAGCTCCCCTGTGTGGTATAGTATAGAGGATCTGTCAGCTCCCCTGTGTGGTGTAGTATAGAGGATCTGTCAGCGTTCCTGTGTGGTGTAGTATAGAGGATCTGTCAGCACTCCTGTGTGGTATAGTATAGAGGATCTGTCAGCTCCCTTGTGTGGTATGGTATAGTATAGAGGATCTGTCAGCTCTCCTGTTTGGTAACAAATACCTATATAATAAAGGAAATTAGAGTGCAACTATGCACTAATATATAACTACACAACCTATAACGCAGTATCTAAATAATTAAATGTTTTTATTAATTCATTATAGACATTTAATATAAAAATATTAAGAGGCAGAGCATATCATACACTAAAGCAGAAAATAGGCTAGCTGTTCTGTATACTCAATTGAGTAAGTATGATAATAAAGTATATGAATGCATGAAGTGGGGCTATATTACATGAAAGGTGTGTATGCAAAACAATCAAATGCACAACCAGTCCCCTTAGTTTATATGAAGAACATATCAAGCCTCCCAACCAGCGTAATGTATACAGACCAGGCTCTGACCGCAGCCAGCTTTCCTGTGGGGTGTAGTAAAAAAATAATCGACTGCACCCAGATAGGGGTGAAAAAATCCAAGAAGTTTTATACCGGCAACATATGTAGTGCGACGTTTCAACCCTCACACGGGTCTTTCTCACGCATGTAAAGAGGACCTTTTACGGCACAGTCCTGACAGTGACAACTGTCGGTGTAAGAAAAAGTCCGCCATAGGTCTTTGCTGATCTTTTTGGGGAAGCGTTATAAAAAAAATAAAAAATTATTATTAATAATTAAAAAAAAATCATAATTAATAATAAATAATCATTAATAATAATAAAATAATTGCCCCCCTCTATTTCTACAGTAGGTTAAACACTGCCCTTGGCACAGTAATCTAACTAGGTTCCATTATATCGAAAAATAATCTGAGAATGACAGAAAAAAAAAAAATTTTTTGAAATTGAAAAAAATTAATGTTTCTTTTTTGACGCATTAAATATTTGTAAGAAAATAAAAAAGCAAGTGCTACTTGGATAGAAAAAAAATAAAGCCCTATTTGTCAAAATCACGTCAATAATCTAAAAAATTAAGTATTAGCCAAACGTTATATTTTAGGCATGTTTTAGATTTTTGTATCGGGGCCCAGGAGCTGGAATATAAATCTTTGTTAGGTGGTTATGGAAAAGTTATTAAATCCATCATCTTAAAGGTCGTAACTTAAAGCTCCTGGGTCTCTATGCAAAATCTGACCTTTGGGCCCCCTCAAGCACCAGTGTCCGAATGCGACTGGTTCCCCTGCGTCCCCTGTAACTACATCCTGATCCTAAGTGACAATATTTGTGGGCAATGGAAAGTTTAATGGAGTCAATTAGTTTTAAGACTTTTATAACAATTTTTTCTATTTTCTTTTTTTCTATTTTTTTGTATTATTTCGAGCGCGGTATTTTGCGTTTCCAGCTGCTCTTCGTTTTATCACATCAGGCTGTTGCTGCGCTTGAGGGACAGGAAATTGTAGTCCTTCATATTCCATACATAAAGACATAATTATGATTCTAGGCTTCGGAACAACAATTTCTCTAGGTTATGTTTTGCAGGTGACTTAGTGGGGTCTTGAACACAGCGCAGTGCTTATTGGCATAGCAACCAGACACATTATCAGACCCGAACAAATGTACATATATCAAAAGCTCACATGCTGAGAAAATACAGAACAGATCGAGAAAGGGGAAGACCCCACTCTCATCATCATTATCTTCCAGACAATCATCAAGGATGATCTTAAAGAAAATTACCCAGACATTACATAATGTTATATCGATCGCTCCCACACCCTCCCCTTACCATGTAGGGCCATGAAAGGATTTCGAGATTGGATATATATATATCATACTTGCCCACTTTTAAGAGCACTATCATAGTTTACCCATAAAGCAGAGTGCCCCTTATAAACAGGGCCAGTAGAGTGCCCCCCATAAAACAGAGTCAGCAGAGTGTCCCTTATAAACAGGGCCAGTAGAGTGTCCCCATAAAACAGCGTCAGCAGAGTGTCCCTTATAAACAGGGCCAGTAGAGTGTCCCCATAAACGGAGTCAGCAGAGTGCCCCTTAGAAACATGGCCTGTAGAGTGCCCTCCAGAAACAGTCAGTAGAGTGCCCCTTATAAGCAGAGTCAGCAGAGTGCCTCTTAGAAACAGAACAGTGTTAGTAGAGTGCCCCCAGAAAGTTAGCAGAGTGCCCCTTATAAACAGTGCTGGTAGCGTGCCCCCATAAACAGTCAGCAGAGTGCCCCTTATAAACAGTGCTAGTAGCGTAACCCCATAAACAGTCAGCAGAGTACCCCTTATAAATAGTGCCAGTAGAGTGCCCCCCATAAACAGTCAGAAGAGTGCCCCCTATAGAAAATATCAGCAGAGTTCATAAACAGTGACAACAAAATGCCCCCAATATACAATACTGCCAGGAGAGTGCCCTACATAAAAAAAAGCCAGCAGACCGCCACCTCATAGAGAATGCCAGCAGAGTGCCACCTTACTAACAGTGCCAGCATAGTGCCTCCCTTTTCAGTCTGGCTACCTGCAGCTGCCACTAGGGGGAGCTCAATGCTATACAGATTACAGTGAAGTCAATGAGAGCAATACACAGTAAGTACATATGCCGTAAGCCCTTTCTTATTGGCATCACTTTCAACATCCATTTTATAAATCTTTACTACCCTAAATAGTGACGACCCGGGTCTGTGTACATCAGGGGGTCAAGTCTGAAAAATATTTGCTGGTTTGGGAAAATGTTTGTTTTTGTCACAAAGCGAGGGGAGAGTTTTTGTGGAGGAATTAGGCTTTCACTTCTGGTAACCAGCCCTTATAGATGTTGTAGGGTCCTGAGGTTTCAGTGCTGTTGTACACCCGTCCCCTTTCTCTCGATTGTCTACTTTTAAAGTTCTGTATTGAATAAGGACCAAAATAGATTCCAAAACGTATCTTGCAGACCCCTTCCTATGCCGCCCAAGGTGAGGATTCCCTCCCAAAATGTCAAAAAAGGTCAATGACGACCAATATGGCTGCATTTATTTCTCAACAACAATTATCCATGGAACTGTATTATTGTGTGAGACAAATTTTATAGAGTTATTGCACTTTATAGAAATATGAAACAGAAAGAATACATTTTGGATAAAAAAAAAAAGCAGGGGTGGGGCTTATATTTACAATGGTGATTTTCCTACAATTTCCAGCTAGGATATGCCGTCACTTGTTGATCGGTGGGAGTCAGTGGGAGTCTGGTCTCTTGAATGGCAGCTTATTGCTACTGGTGTTATTGGTATTGAAACTCAACCGTAACTCGTAAAGCCCCATCCGCTTGTGAAAAGTGGTAGTTTGGACCTCCACCGATTAGGAAGATAGCAATATGCGATCACTTGTTATGAGTGAAATGGCCCTTCTGGGTATGTTCACATGGGTCGAACTTGCTGCAAAAAAACTCGGCAGCAAATTTTACCAAGATACTGAAGGGAATTCCGGCCAAAAGGCATGATTTGGTGCAGAGTTTTGGACTGATTATACGCCATTAAAAAATAAAAAAGGACCATACTCACCTCCCCGGCATTCCCATACCGTTGCATCACTGCTCCCATAGCTGGTCTTTCTGCATGACTTTGCACCCCATGTGACCGATGCAGTCTATGATTGGCTGCAGTGGTCACATGGGATGAAACGTCACCCCAGGATTCCGGCGGCACAGAGACCAGACAGAGGAGAAGTGAGACGTGACTATGGGAACGCCAGGAAAGGTGAGTATAATCTTTTTTTAATATTTTATACTGGGAAAGAGGCTTTTTTTATTATTCTACTTGTGATTTTTAACGCGGGTTGTTCGCAGCTGTTCTGCAGCAAAAATCACAGCAGTTGGTATTTGTTGCGGATTTTTACTTCTCATTGAACACAATAGGGAAAATTTGCAAAACAAATACACAACCGGTCCGCAGCAGATTAAAAAATTTGCACCGCGGGTCAATTTCTGCTCGGAAATTTTCCGCAACCTGTGGATGAGATTTCTTAGAATCTCATCCACTTTGCTGCTACTGTATCACGCTGCAATCTGGCCGGAAAATCTGCATCAATTCCGCTACGTGTGAACAGAGCCTTAATGTTAAAGTAGATGAGCATTGGGCGTGATTGTCACTTGTAAGTAGAAGCATCAAACTCCCAGCTCTGCTCTATAATGATGATTCAAATTCACAATGGAAACATTTGCCCGCAGAGCCACTAAACCGGTCACATTACATAAATTTTCTTGGTGATTCGGCGGACGTGTAAATTTTCCGACATAGATCACATTTATTGAAGTGTTCCCACATATCCATTCTTCGTGTGTGATTAGTGTTTTACACAGTATATCATAGCCAGGCTCTCACTGCGTCATCTCTCTCTGCAGAGACACCAGGAACTGCATGTCTATATATTAGTCACATCATATTTCAATACGACGGCTTTCGAAACATTCTGCGGGAAGATCTCATGTTCAGCGTATAATGGAATATGGACTCCGTACCTTTAAATGTTCACTTGCCGCGCGCTTCTAGCAAGATCATTGTAGGACGTTCTAAAAGTAATGTTAGTAATATTAAAGTGTAACTAAACTTTAAAAAAAAAACTTTTGACTTGTCATAGTGACATGACAAAAGTTTTGATCGGCGGGGGTTCGAGCTTTGAGACCCCCACCGATGGCTAAAAGGAAGCAGCAGAAGCTCTCGGATGAGCGCTTTGCTGCTTCATTTTTGATCGGCTTTCCGCGGATCGGAGTACAGGCTCAATAGAAAGTCTATGAGACCGTACACCGCGCGATCCGAGGAAAGCCGGCACAGCACATACCCTGCGTCTTTTTAACAATCAGTGGGGTTCTCAGTGCTCGGACCTCCACCAATCAAAACTCCTGACAATTCCCTTTGACCTGTCAAAAGTTTTTAAAAAGTTTAGTTACACTAGACATTTACACAATTTCATTGTCTATGTTACTTTTCGGTCTTCACATAGTCTTCCATGTCCCCTCCAACTCATCACTTTTCTGCATTCTTAGCAGGGATGTATATAGAGGTGATGGGGCCCCATAGGAAATATTAAAATAGGGCCCTTTTCTGGTACTGGTTATCATCTGCACAATACTAACCCCCTGGGACTGTAGTACCTGGTGCTTGTTTTCCCCATCTCCTTTCTATGATCCTTGGGTTATCTCCCGAGAGGATATTATTTGATGGGTGGAGGTCCAACCCACAAGACCCAGTCAATCAGCAGAATAAAGAGGCCAACAGATATAGCGGCTTATCAATTCAGGTAGCGGTTCTTATTACTACAGTTCAGACCAATTTAAGTAAATGGTACTGAGCTGCAGTACCAGCCACGGCCACAACCATATGTACTGCGCTGTGCCTGCGTAAACAAAAAAAAAAGGGACGCAGCTCTTACAGTAAAGAATCCTTTCTTTTTTTTACTGTTGGAGTACAGTGCATTTACAACTCGCAGTACCATTTTTTCACCACTGCAGCTTGAGGATATTTGAAATATGTACCAATGCAACAGCGCCTCCAAGTCTACCAACTCTACCAAAACACAGATTTCAAAATGCAGTAACTTTAGAATGAAGTGTCTCACCGATATAGTAGACCCCTTATTTTAATCAGCAAGAAGAGAACTACACAATTATATTTTTAACCAAATGAGTGGAACAATTCCTTTAAGAAAAAATATTTCTGAAATGACAGTTCATTTCCGTCATCATACCCACAGCCTCATGTAGATAACGTCAATTATAACCTATGTCCCTCTAAGCTGCCAGTCATACTCCTGGCACATAACATAGGTGATCTGTAGAATTGAAACTCCCTGATTTGTGAAGTTTTGTCCCCGAGAAGTGAATAAGCTGCTTCTAATCCTCGGCACACATCTGCCTTATGTAGATAGCAATAAAAAATTCATCCCCACGATTCACATGGCCCATAACAAGTGTTCCTATTACTTATATTTGACGTTCTGGTTTTCAGTTCAGAGCTCTGCATGAAAAGTAAATGCATTAAATGGTATCTCGGAGTGAGTGGGGCCATAATTTTATTCGACATTTTATGAATTGGGAAATTGATGCCACGTCCGTCGTTACAAAGGCGTCTGCGATAATAAGGGATTAGTCTAGAAGAGATTATTTTATTTTTTTTTCATTTGTTTTCGGTTAAATCTGGCGAGATAGAAAGAGACGAAGGAAATAAGAGAGAAGAAAGAGTGACGAGGCCGATGCCAACCGTAGTATTTCATGGGTACAGCCTGAGAGGCAGGGAAATAGTCTTCCTTCTAAATCACTTTTATATTCTCCATCTGTATCCAGCGAGCAAATGCCTCGAACAACGAACCCATAAAACATATATGATGCCGTATAGAAGTCGTGAAAATTTTTTGTTCAGTTTAGTTACATTTAATGAACGGGGGTTAACCCCTTTATAGCCGGCTGCAGAAACCAAAGCACCAAAGTGGGTTAAATACAGATATTCCTCCATTTCCCTCCTTCCTAGTCCAGCTAAAATCTGTATTATAATCATTTTATAAAGAAATATTATTTTAGTGAAGGCCATGTCCACCTTTACAACCAACAAAGCCGTTTTGCAATAGGTATCGATTAAACATGTTCTGCCATTTTTTGTCTACAGCTCCTTTCCAGACCTATGTGTCTCCATGGTAACAGACTACAAAGAAACCCTGTGGAGTTTCATCCTGTAGTCATTTTCCAGACCATCTGTCCCCTACTTCTTGACATTATACATTCGCTAGGCTGGCAAAAGTAGGGGACATACGAAAGATTGTATGACTGCAGGAGCAGACTACACAGGGTTTGTATGTTGTCTGTTACCATGGAAACATGCATAGGAAAGATTGTTGGCAAAGTTCCTTCATTTTATATTTGATCTATCATTAGAATTGCAATACATCCCGACCCCTCCTATCTCTATGTATTGGTATTTTATGACTATCCTTGAACTGTTCCTTGAAGGAACGTACAATATACACTACCGTTCAAAAGTTTGGGGTCACCCAGACAATTTTGTGTATTCCATGAAAACTCACACTTATATTTATCAAATGAGTTGCAAAATGACTAGAAAATATAGTCAAGACATTGACAAGGTTAGAAATAATGATTTTTATTTGAAATAATAATTTTCTCCTTCAGACTTTGCTTTGGTCTTGGAATGCTCCATTTGCAGCAATTCCAGCATTGCAGACCTTTGGCATTCTAGCTGTTAATTTGCTGAGGTAATCGGGAGAAATTTCACCCCATGCTTCCAGAAGCCCCTCCCACAAGTTGGATTGGCTTGATGGGCACTTCTTGCGTACCATACGGTCAAGCTGCTCCCACAACAGCTCTATGGGGTTGAGATCTGGTGACTGCGCTGGCCACTCCATTACAGATAGAATACCAGCTGCCTGCTTCTTCCCTAAATAGTTCTTGCATAATTTGGAGGTGTGCTTTGGGTCATTGTCCTGTTGTAGGATGAAATTGGCTCCAATCAAGCGCTGTCCACAGGGTATGGCATGGCGTTGCAAAATGGAGTGATAGCCTTCCTTATTCAAAATCCCTTTTACCTTGTACAAATCTCCCACTTTACCAGCACCAAAGTAACCCCAGACCATCACATTACCTCCACCATGCTTGACAGATGGCGTCAGGCACTCTTCCAGCATCTTTTCAGTTGTTCTGCGTCTCACAAATGTTCTTCTGTGTGATCCAAACACCTCAAACTTCGATTCGTCTGTCCATAACACTTTTTTCCAATCTTCCTTTGTCCAATGTCTGTGTGCTTTTGCCCATATTAATCTTTTCCTTTTATTAGCCAGTCTCAGATATGGCTTTTTCTTTGCCCCTCTGCCCTGAAGGCCAGCATCCCAGAGTCGCCTCTTCACTGTAGACATTGACACTGGCGTTTTGAGGGTACTATTTAATGAAGCTGCCAGTTGAGGACCTGTGAGGCGTCTATTTCTCAAACTAGAGACTCTAATGTACTTGTCTTGTTGCTCAGTTGTGCAGCGGGGCCTCCCACTTCTCTTTCTACTCTGGTTAGAGCCTGTGTGTGCTGTCCTCTGAAGGGAGTTGTACACCCCATTGTAGGAAATCTTCAATTTCTTGGCAATTTCTCGCATGGAATAGCCTTCATTTCTATGAAAGCTCTCTTTTCCTAGCCATTTTGAGAGTTTAATCGAACCCACAAATGTAATGCTCCAGATTCTCAACTAGCTCAAAGGAAGGTCAGTTTTATAGCTCCTCTAAACAGCAAAACTGTTTACAGCGGTGCTAACATAATTGCACAAGGGTTTTCAAGTGTTTTCTAATCATCCATTAGCCTTCTAACACAGTTAGCAAACACAATGTACCATTAGAACACTGGAGTGATGGTTGCTGGAAATGGGCCTCTATACACCTATGTAGATATTGCATTAAAAACCAGACGTTTGCAGCTAGAATAGTCATTTAGCACATTAACAATGGATAGAGTGTATTTCTGATTAATTTAATGTTATCTTCATTGAAAAAAACTGTGCTTTTCTTTCAAAAATTAGGAAATTTCGAAGTGACCCTAAACTTTTGAACGGTAGTGTACATTGAAGAAGAGTATAGTGGTTGGTGACACAGCGTATCGAGGATGAAAGCTGTTGGCAGTGGGTGCCTTTGAACGCTTCTGAATTGTTGATCTGAGCATATATGCAAATGTGTCAGGAGGAAATGGAATTCAACATGAAGTGTAATAAGCAAACAAGTCAAGGCCAACATCAAAAATGTCACGGAAGGCAACTTTTACTGTAAAATGATGAGGTTTTGATATGTCAACAAGATGTTTATATGTTTCTAATATGATGTCTTGTCTCATGAAATGTCGAGCTGTCATTAAAAGATCGTTAGGATTGGCTAAGCCATAAATGCCACCAGGGGTTCTCTATATGGACCTGGACTTATTTAATTCATGGATCCATGTGGTCCTGGTGGTCAGGGTTCTCCTCACAGTTGTTTTTTTTGATAGTTCCTTCAGGACTGTGTTTGCGTTCTATGATATGACTCAATCATAAGTTATTCGGGTGTTAGTACTTTCTATTCATCCTTATGTAACCTAGTATCTTAGGGGGGGGGGTCTTCACTTTTTTAAAGATCACTCTTCGCGGGAAGTTCTTTTTGAGGGTGTCAAGAACGACAGTGAGTGAATGAAGGTTGACTACTCAGAGCTCAGTTGTCTGCTTCTAATCTACTATGGTTCACTTCAACAGTGAAAGCCAAAGCCCCATTCATGAGAAGATCCTTGAAGAAGATATTTCGAGAAATTGTTGCAATCCCCGTTATAACGGAGACCTTATTTTTCCAGATATTCTTTCAGCAGTAGATATGAAAACATTTCCCTTTTGGTAACCTTGATGATTTTTGGTTATTGTAACGGCTCTTCTCGTTTCTTTCTACGCAGAGATGAGAGCAGTCTGCTGGTGGATCACTAGATGGTTTATATATTCATCAATTGTTCTATTTTATGGGTTGTATATGACGTACTAATTGGAAGCCATTAAGACCTGGTCTAACACACTCTTCAGAAGACCTAGACAATCTTTAGGACTGATATTTTTGCTACTGTATTTTGGAAGCTACACATGAAATTACCCCATTTGGCAGAAGTAATGGCTCATAAAAAAAGGCATAACGGGGTTGGTTGGGCAGGGTCTTTCTATTGATCCCGTATTCCGCTACATTGAGTTCCGGAAAAAGCCGAACAGAAATGAAGCGGCTGAGCGCTCACACGAGCAATTCTGACGCTTCGTTTTAGCGATTGGTGGGTGTCTCAGTGCTCGGACCCCCATCAATCAAAACTTCTGACATGTCACTATACGCCCAAAGTTTGTTGAATGTTTAGTTACCCTTTAATGGTACCTGCATCATGATAGGAATTTAATAACCAGCGGGGTGTGGACTCACTATGCTAATCAACTGGCCTCCCCGGTATTCACCCTTTAACCCCCGTACGGGGATCTGGACTTCACAGCGGGGAGACTACCAGGTCGGTACCTCTTGAGGTGGTCCCGGTGTGAGTAGCAGCTGGCCCAGCGGAGCAGGAGACAACGGTGAAGTACACTGTGGGTACAAGCACTGGCAAACGATACTGTGGCAGGCAACTATGGATCTAAGAAAACACAGATTGTAGCAGGTAGCACAGGTTGCCAACAGGTAGTAGGCCACAGGCTAGTGTCAGGTAGCAGGATACAGATTGGTAGCAGATAGTGGGACACAGACTGGTAGCAGGTAGCGGAATACAGACTGGTAGCGGTTATCACGCTCTGACTGGTAGCGGGATACTAACTGATAGCAGGTAGTGTGATGCGGACTGGTATGAGGTAGCTGGACACGGGAGACACAAACAGGAACAGGTCTATGGTGTGGCTCCCATTTTGTAATACTGGCGTTTTTTAGGCCAACCTCAGTAAAGGAGGTAGTTTGAGTGATTTGCACCAAATTTATTAAAGGAGCATGCTTCAATAAATTTGGCGCATTTTCACCTAACGGTTTTCAACACATCAAGTAATCACTTCAGTAAAACAGAAAACTAATACCGAAATGCGATCCGGAGCAAGACGTCATGATCGTTACCATACTGGTTAAGTGGCTTTCCTCTTCCAACTTCATTTTGTAAATATTGTTAATGGACTCGAATGGAAGTTAATGCAACATTAAATGTGCATTACCATATTGAACAGGGGAGCGTTGTTTTCACAAAATAGTCCTTGCTGATCTTTATACTACATCATAAATTCACTGAGGCAAGGGAGCACTTAGAATAAATTGTTTATATGATGACTCTCCATTGTGCATGAGATGAATCCACCCTGGTGAGCAGATATGTACTAATGCAGCTTACAGAACGGACTGTAGAAGTGGACTCCATGGGATATGGAGAGTATTATCATATATTAATTCTGAAGGCCTCCTTAGGTTTATCATAGGCCATATTCATAAAAGAAGATGGTACAGATGCAAAGCAAACTTTAAGGTGGTTGTCCGCTTTGGACAATTCCTTTTTTTTTTTTGTAGGGATCCAAGACAATAAAATGATTACAGGGTGTCCGGTTACTGGGAACCCCAGCAATCAACAGGGATCTATGGGGAAATCCAGCAGCACGTATTGACTCTGCCTGCAGTGCCACCACAGGAGAAATTAAGTATTACATGATGCCCATTGGCTGTCTGTGTCATTGATGTGTTGAGTCCTCCAGAGTGAGAGAGTCTTTTTGTAGCTACTCTGGTTAATTAATTGCTCAGAATTCTCAAATAGGGTGTTTGAAATGGGTTTTCTAAACCGGAGAATCCCTTCAAGAGTTTTGTAAAATTAGAGATAAGGTTACACATGGACTTAAAGGGAATGTGTCGCTAGAAATTTTTTTATTTTTTTTTAGTTAAACAGTTAGTGTATAAATGATTAAACATTGTTCTATTTTTTTACATTTTTTCACGAGTCAGGAAATATTATAAATTAGATTCTAATTTATAACATTTCCCTGTGCTGGTCACTAGAGGGAGCAATTCCCAAAATTGCAGCATTGGCATGTGGTAAAGCAACCACATTGCTTTATGCTGCAAAATTTGAGAAGACACACTCGCTTTAGTGTCCTCAAACAATCCCCCCTCTTTTATCCTGGCTAGTGCCTGGAGAAAGGAGGGGATTAAATGTTCAAACCTCCTACACTGTGTGCCGCCATTTTTTGAGCAAATACACAGTGTAGTAGGCTTACATACAGTGGTAATCACACAGTAAAACACGAAAAAACACAGACCTAACTTACCTGCTCCTGCCGCCGCCGCTCCCTCCGGTCCGTCCGCTCCATCTGCTCCCTCCGCTCCTAGTGCTTGCTTCAGAACACATGTCCGGAAGCCGCGACCGGAAGTCGTCATCCTACTGTCCGGCCGCAGCTTCCGGTCCACAAGAATATGGTGCCGGATTTCGCTCGGCCGAAGACCTTCCATTTGGACTGTGTGGGAGCGGCGCAGCCGCCATAGACAAGAAAAAGTTAGAAAATAAAAAAAGTAAAACACAAACACACAAATAAATAAAAACATTTTTAATAAAACACTGAAAGGAAATTGATATAATTATTTTTTTTTCGCAACACCCTTCCTTTAAGGATGGGAATACCAGTAAAATATATAGTTAGGTGGTAACTGGTGGAATTTGCATTGGGTTGAAGGGAGAAGGACACTGGAACCAGCAGCAGGTGTTAATAATAAAGTATTATTGGGAATATATACTATTATTCTGGAAGAAGACTCACTTTGCATGGTAAAACACAACAAGGCCATGACTGAGTAGAAGCAGAGTCGGGACAAGGAATCCTAATGGTTGAGCTGTTGAAATACAGAGCCCAGGGATTTTTATGTATTACTTTGTGGGGTTGGGGCACCAAACTGAATCTTAACCTTGGCCGAAAGAAAGCCTAGCATTGACCCTGGCTGCATATATCACCATTGTCCTACTGTTTCAAGGACAATTACGATATATGGAACTCGAAACCTGGTACAATTAAAAAGAGAAGGTCTTGAGGACCTGGAGGCCACCATTTACACAACTTCTCTAGAACTAAAAAATAGCCATCGGGACCAATGTGCCTGTAACCTAAAGGAAAACCCAAGATAAGTAAAAAAAAACAGGACAACAACCTGAGCTGTTCTAATATATGTAACAATTATAAACCCAACTCCAAACCCCATCGCAACGTCTCATTTCCTATCATCATTTTTTCCCCTCCTTTCGAAAATGATAACAAAATGAAAAGGAAGGGACGTGAGGCTGGAGAAGAATATAGCGGCCGCTTGCTTGCCTTGCTGGTGTTGATTTGTATGGGAGTATTTTACAAATGACAGGAAATAAATCACTTCATTAAAACATCTCTGTGGGTTTCCTATAAGCTCTGCAATATTTAACTGATAGTGTCTCATTGTGAGTTGTATTCATGGCCAGAACTGTTTGGCTGAGAGGAAGCTCGGAGATTCAGAACATTAGCGGCTTAATCTGCCTCTGAATGGCCTCGAGAACCTCAGTGCTGTTTAGAAACCAGAAAAGAGACGGTGGCGGGGGAGCCAGATGCTAGATGCTGCCTGAATGTCATCAGTATTGGATTTGGGAACACGGAGGTGTCGGCGCTAACATATGGCACAGGTGGCGCAACCAATCCTTCTGGGAAGAACATGGACACATTGTGCCACGTAGTGCCTAGAAGCAAAGTGATTGAAGGTTGGAAGATAAATGTACCCTATAAAGACCCCAATAACAATCAACGATTGACTCTAAATTCTTGTTTAATGGCACAAAACTTCATAACCATGATGCTTTGTGGCAGGGCAAGACCGTCATATTTCTTAAAAAGGACCTGTTACCTTTCCTGACACGTCTGTTTTAGTAAATACTTGTATTCCCCATGAAATAACAATTCTGGAACATCTTTTGTTAGAACTCTGCGTTTTGCCGTTCTTCGGTTATTCCTCCAAGAAATTTAGGAATAAATTGACAACTGAGTGTTATCATTTGGGGGTGTGTCCCTACACGGACTGACAATGTCCAATCAGTGCTGACAGAGTCAGAGTGTGTCGGGACACGCCCCTTTAACAAAGGGAATGGAAACACCCAGCTGTCAATGTAATCATACATTTCTAGGAGCAACAATGCAGAACTATGCGAAAATATGCTCCAGAATTGTTATTACAAGGGGAATACAAGTATTTACTAAAAAAAAAAAGACATGTCAGGAGAGGTGACAGTTCACCTTTAAGACCCTCATGGCCCTTGAGAAATCATTGACTACTAATAATTGGCCACATTTATGGCCCAGAACTGCAGTGATCAAGTTCCCATTTTCCAAATCCCACTCCCTGGCTACAACAAGTTATGGGATGGCAAGAAGAGGTGCAACTTAAAGCTCTTGGACCCCAATGCTCAATTTGTAACTATGTCCCCCATTTACCATGTGGCACTTAAAATACTGGTGTCTTCTTATATAGCAAGGCCCCTAGTGGCCAAGAAGTATCACCTCGAATGTAAGTTTCATTCATATTCATCCCCTTTGTGTAGGATTAATTTTGTTTCTAGTAGAAGGAATATTTGGGGGAGGTAAAATTTATTATTTTCTATTAATAATAGCGTAGAGCCTATTCTGCAGAAACTGAAGATGCGAATCTTTATATTTTCCTAGCATCCCATCATCCTCAATTCAAACATCCAAATAATACATGCCAACTAGGTGGTTTGTAGCAAAACTCTCCCAGGAATCTCCCCAAGTGTATTCACTTTTGGCTACCAATAGTATTATGTGACCACTTCATAGGCGTCTATGGGGCCATATGCATCCGATTTCATAAGTGACCATTGGGACTCCATGTCCAGTGCCCTTACAATGAGTGAAATTCTCAGCTATATCTGTATGGACCAAGGTTGGTTATGATGCAGCCGTGGATGGCGTAATTTTCCAATTTGTCGCTGGTATGTTTCACTAATTTGGTCAACGTGATTATAGCAAATGAATGGTAATTGTAATGCAAAAAAAAAATTCTCGACTCTTTTGCCATAACGCCTATGAAGTGTTGCATGGCTATGAAAATGTAAATTACCCCTGGCCATGAAAAGGTTCATCTTTAATACCTGGGTGCTCTTTGTTCTCGGTTAAGCGGATTTGCGGGTGAATATTTTCCAGCCTTAGCTGCTAACTTTATATTCAGACGGCCAAAAAGCAACAATTATTTCCATTTCACTCAATTGCTAATTGTTTTCTTTCTATGAAACACCAGAAAGACGTATTTAATAAGAGCCTGAAAATAACAGACGTGATAAAATCCATAGCAACCGGTCGGACATAAAAAGTCATGGTCTCTCTACATTCCATTCACCTTTTAATGATCTCATACAAAAATCGGCTGAATTTATTATGCGCGTAGAACATTACCAATTCCACCAGTATGTTGGACGGAGGCATTAAAAGCTTCCTGTAATTGCGCCAAAATCAGAAACAAATGATGTCTTCATTAAAAAAATGTAAAAGCTTTCAGGGAATAATAAGTTCATTATATGCCCATTATATTGAACAACAGAGGCCCCGGCATCACATACGTTCAATGAAAAAGCCCCTCAAAGAGTTAACCATTACTTTATGTTCCTTCTAATCCTGTAACAAGACTCTATCTTCAAGTCAGTAATATAGGGGGAAGAAGTGATGGGGGACCACCATCAAAAACTTCTGAAGATTGCTGGGTGGCAACATTGGTCACATAGATCTAAGGAGATCATAGGTTGTCACCGACATTGACCTGAAGTTGTTGCTAGGAGACAGATTAGGCTGATGCGTAGCAACAGGCTAAAAAAATATATAGTTATGAAGGAGTCCACGATCAGGGGATTATTCCAAAACTAAGATTAATTTTCCCTAATATTAGTAAGTAGATACATCTTAAGGTTTGATTTTAAAGGAAATTTTAATGAAGGAATATCTATTCCTATCATGCTCTAAAACGAACACACAGGGATGATGATGGACAAGGACTGATTAGTGTTTTTGAGCATAGCCGTATCTTGTGATACTTTTGTGTCCTGGTGGAATTCCTGGTGGTTTGACCCTCTTGCAAACTGAGCACTGATCAGATATGGAAAAACTATTATATTCCAATGTTCCACTACATAAAATAAATACGATTTTCAACTAGGTTTGACTCTGTAGCCAAGGATTTAAAGAGAACGTGTTATCAAAAATGACCTATGTTTTAAATTAAGTTTATGTGTTAAACAAAGTTTGTATTAATTTCTAGTGCTTTTTATTAATTTTCATGTCATTATTTATATTTGTTTTTTAAAAACAAACTGAAATCTTGCCGTTTTCTCTCTAGCCACTGAAACTCACAATAAACTGATCCTTCCTGTTCTGTACAGATCACATCACAGCACTCACCTCATTATCATCACAGGCAGGATTACACTGACAGGTAACACCTATATATAGATAACACAGGATCCACCATTCACAATAGACTGACTCTTCTGGTTCTGTTGAGATCACTTCTCAGCAATAATCTCATTATAATCACAGGCAGGATTACACTGACAATTAACACCTATATATAGATAACACAGGATCCACCATTTATAATAGACTGACCCTTCCTGTTCTGTAGAGATCACTTCTCAGTAGTCATCTCATTATCATCAAAGGCAGGATTACACTGACAGGCAACATCAATATATAAATAACACAGGATCCACCATTCATAATAGACTGACCCTTCCTGTTCTGTTGAGATCACTTCTCAGCAGTCATCTCATTATCATCACAGGAAGAATTACACTGACAGGTAACACCTATATATACAGGGTGGGCCATTTATATGGATACACCTAAATAAAATGGGAATGGTTGGTGATGTTAACTTCCTGTATGTGGCACATTAGTATATGGGAGGGGGGAAACTTTTCAAGCTGGGTGTTGACCATGGCAGCCATTTTGAAGTCGGCCATTTTGTATCCAACTTTAGTTTTTTCAATGGGAAGAGGGTCATGTGACACATCAAACTTATCGAGAATTTCACAAGAAAAACAATGGTGTGCTTGGTTTTAACGTTACTTTATTCTTTCATGAGTTATTTACAAGTTTCTGACCACTTAGAAAATGTGTTCAAAGTGCTGCCCATTGTGTTGGATTGTCAATGCAACCCTCTTCTCCCACTCTTCACACACTGATAGCAACACCATATACTAATGTGCCACAAACAGGTAGTTAATATCACCAACCATTCCCATTTTATTTAGGTGTATCCATATAAATGGCCCACCCTGTAGATATCACAGGATACACCATTCCCAATAGAGTGATCCTTCCTGTTCTGTAGAGATCACTTCTCAGAATCATCTCATTATTATCACAGGCAGGATTACAATGACAGGTACCACCTATATGTAGATAACACAGTATCCACCATTTATAATAGACTGACCCTTCCTGTTCTGTAGAGATTACATTTTAGCAGTCATCACATTATCATCACAGGCAGGATTACAATGACAGGTAACACCTATATATAGATAACACAGTATCCACCATTTATAATAGACTGACCCTTCCTGTTCTGTTGAGATCACTTCTTAGCAGTCATCTCATTATCATCTCATTATCATCACAGGCAGGATTACAATGAAAGTTAACAAGTATATAAAGATAACACAGGAGCCACCATTGGCAATAGGTGATGTGCACAGTTTACATCCTCTCTTTCCCTGCACATTGACCTCTGCCCAGTTCACAGATCATGCTCACAACACTATCCAATAGAAGTCAAAAAGTCATCTCCAGTCTAAAGGTTCCTATAGTCCATGTGAATGCTGTAAAACTTATCTCTAAATGCTGTTAACAGAGCAGAGCAACAGTTCAGACAAGACGGCTGCTTTCCCTATAATTATGTACAAAAAGTAAAATAAGAAAAAAATCTAAAATAAAAATAGATAAGAAAAAAAATTATGTATCAGTATCTTATTTAAGGCCTCATGCACATGACCGTAAGGATTTTGACTGTCCGGAAATACGGTTGCACATCCGTAGCCACCCACAATTGCGGAAGCGCCCATAGACTTCTATGGCCGAGTTTGTTCCGCACTAGCGGACAAGAATAGGACATGTTTTATATTTTGAAGATCATTTCTTCAGCCCGGACACGTATCCGTAAATATACGGAAGGGTGTCCGTGGCCTATAGCAATGAATGGATCCGCAAATTCATCCGTAATTGTAAAGGATCTGCCAGGCACTTCTGTGTATACGCCCATGGGTAATCAGTCTGCACCTGGTTCTATGTCTCTGAGACTGACTCCATCTTCCACCACTCAGGATGGCAGGCTTAGGAATGGGAGAGCCTATCACAGCCTGGCCAGACGGAGCTAGTTCCGCCCTCTGTCTATTTATACCTGCCTTTCCTGTTCCTCCTTTGCTTGTGATTCTTCTCGTGTGGTTTCCTGGCCTTGCTGCAGCTCCTAGCTATTTGACCTTGCTTCATACTGACCACGGCTTTCTGACTACTCTCCTGCTCTGCGTTTGGTACCTCGTACATTCCTGGTTTGACTCGGCTCGTTCACCTCTCTTGTTGCTCACGGTGTTGCCGTGGGCAACTGCCCCATTTCCCTTTGCTTGTGTCCCCTTGTCCGTTTGTCTGTTGTGCACCTACTGAGCGTAGGGACCGTCGCCCAGTTGTACCCCGTCGCCAAGGGCGGGTCGTTGCAAGTAGGCAGGGACTGAGTGGTGGGTAGATTAGGGCTCACTGTCTGTTTCCCTACCCCCCTGTCATTACATAATCACAAGCCCATATACCTAGGCTACCCTGGTCCCTCACTCTATTATGGACCCCCTTGAGCCCCTGGCTCAGCAAATGCAGGGTCTCTCCCTACAGGTCCAGGCCCTGGCTCAGAGGGTCAACCAGCCTGACGCTGCCATGGTTGTACCTCTCACCTCACCTCTTGAACCCCACCTCAAGTTGCCTGACCGGTTCTCAGGGGACCGGAGAACTTTTCTCTCCTTTCGGGAGAGTTGTAAGCTCTACTTTCGCTTAAAGCCCCACTCCTCAGGTTCTGAGAGCCAGCGGGTGGGTATAATTATGTCCCGGCTCCAGGAAGGGCCCCAAGAATGGGCCTTCTCCCTGGCCCCTGACGCCCCTGAACTTTCCTCCGTTGACCGTTTATTTTCTGCTCTCGGACTCATTTATGATGAGACTGACAGGACTGCCTTTGCCGAGAGTCAGCTGGTGACCTTACGTCAGGGTAAGAGACCTGTGGAGGAGTATTGCTCTGACTTTAGGAAGTGGTGCGTAGCTTCTCGGTGGAATGACCCTGCCTTAAGGTGCCAGTTTAGGTTGGGTCTGTCGAACGCCCTGAAAGACCTGCTAGTTAGCTATCCCTGTTCTGACTCCTTAGACCAGGTTATGGCTTTAGCGGTACGACTTGACCGACGTCTCAGGGAACGACAACTTGAACGGTTTTGTGTTTTCCCCTCTGACTCCCCCATGATGCCTCCCGAGGTCCCGTTGCTTCGCTCTTCCACGGAAGACTCGGAGATACCTATGCAACTCGGGGCCTCCGTGTCCCCCCGTCAACGTAGAGCGTTCCGCAGGAAGAGTGGTCTCTGCTTCTATTGTGGGGATGACAAACATCAAGTGAACACCTGTCCTAGGCGAAAGAATAAGCAGCCGGAAAACTTCCGCGCCTAAGTGATCATCGGGGAGGTCACTTGGGCGCACAGGTATTTCCCGTAAATATGAAACGTAATAAAATCTTGCTTCCCTTTCAGGTCTCTTTTGGTGGTAGGTCTGCTACCGGCAGTGCCTTCGTGGATTCAGGGTCTTCTGCTAATATCATGTCTGTGGAATTTGCTATGTCTCTAGCTATGCCTCTGATTGATTTGCTTAAAACTGTCCCGGTAGAGGGTATCGACTCCACTCCCCTTGCTAATGGTTATTTTACTCAGCATACCCCTGTTTTTGTACTCCTTGTTGGCTCCATGCATTTGGAGCAGTGCTCTGTACTGATGATGCAGGGATTATCGTCCGATCTGGTTTTAGGCCTTCCCTGGTTGCAGTTGCATAATCCCACGTTTGACTGGAATACTGGGGAGCTTACCAAATGGGGTAATGAATGCTTGACGTCATGTTTTTCTGTTAATTCTATTTCTCCCCCTGAGGAGGTGAACACGCTACCTGAGTTTGTTCAGGACTTCGCCGATGTTTTCTCTAAGGAGGCCTCCGAAGTGTTACCTCCTCATAGAGAATACGATTGCGCTATCGATTTGGTACCAGGAGCTAAGCTCCCTAAGGGTAGGATATTTAACCTTTCTTGTCCCGAACGTGAAGCCATGAGAGAGTATATCCAGGAATGCCTGGCCAAGGGTTACATTCGCCCCTCTACTTCTCCGGTAGGTGCTGGCTTCTTCTTCGTAGGGAAGAAGGATGGTGGTCTTAGGCCATGCATTGACTACCGTAACTTGAATAAGGTCACGGTAAGGAACCAGAATCCCCTTCCTTTGATTCCTGATCTCTTTAATCAAGTCCAGGGGGCCCAATGGTTCTCTAAGTTTGATCTACGGGGGGGGCGTATAACCTTATCCGCATCAAAGAGGGGGATGAGTGGAAGACTGCGTTTAACACGCCCGAAGGTCATTTCGAATACCTCGTCATGCCCTTTGGGTTGTGTAATGCCCCCGCGGTCTTCCAGAATTTCATAAATGAGATTTTAAGAGATTACCTGGGGGTATTTCTTGTAGTGTACCTTGATGACAAACTTGTGTTTTCCAAGGACTGGTCCTCCCACATTGAGCATGTCAGGAAGGTGCTCCAGGTCCTTCGGGAAAACAAACTGTTTGCTAAGACCGAAAAATGTGTGTTTGGGGTGCAAGAGATACCATTTTTGGGTCAAATCCTCATGAATTCCGCATAGACCCCGCCAAGGTCCATGCTGTGGTGGAATGGGTCCAACCTGCCTCCCTGAAGGCGTTACAGTGTTTCTTGGGGTTCGCTAATTATTACAGGAGATTTATTGCTATCTTATCGGTCATCGCTAAGCCTCTTACGGACCTCACTCGCAAAGGTGCTGATCTCCTCCACTGGCCTCCTGAGGCTGTCCAGGCTTTTGAGGTCCTTAAGAAGTGCTTTATCTCGGCCCCGGTGCTGGTCCAGCCCAACCAAATGGAGCCATTTATCGCGGAGGTTGACGCATCCGAGGTGGGAGTGGGGGCTGTCTTGTCCCAGGGTACCAGGTTCCTCACCCATCTCCGTCCCTGTGCCTACTTCTCCAGGAAGTTTTCGCCCACTGAGAGTAACTATGATATTGGCAACCGCAAAGTCTTAGCCATTAAATGGGCATTTGAAGAGTGGCGCCACTTCCTGGAGGGGGCTAGGCACCAGGTAACGGTCCTTACCGACCACAAGAATCTGGTTTTCCTAGAATCTGCCCGGAGGCTAAACCAGAGACAAGCTCGATGGGCGCTATTTTTTACCAGATTCAACTTTTTGGTTACCTATAGGGCTGGTTCTAAAAATATTAAGGTCGATGCACTGTCGCGTAGCTTCATGGCCAGCCCTCCTTCGGAGGAAGATCCTGCTTGTATTTTGCCTCCTGGTATAGTCGTTTCTTCTATTGATTCTGATTTAGTCTCTGAAATTGCGGCTGATCAAGGTTCAGCTCCCGGGAACCTTCCTGAGAACAAGCTGTTTGTTCCCCTGCAACTCCGGCTAAGGGTACTTAGGGAAAATCATGACTCCGCACTATCTGGTCATCCAGGCATCCTGGATACCAAACACCTCATTGCCAGAAACTATTGGTGGCCTGGGTTGCCTAAAGACGTTAAGGCCTACGTCGCCGCTTGTGAGGTTTGTGCCAGGTCCAAGACTCCCAGGTCCCGACCAGCGGGCTTACTACGTTCTTTGCCCATTCCCCAGAGACCTTCGACCCATATCTCCATGGATTTTATCACCGATTTGCCTCCATCTCAAGGCAAGTGGGTGGTGTGGGTGGTAGTAGACCGCTTCAGTAAGATGTGCCACTTTGTGCCCCTCAAGAAACTACCCAATGCTAAGACGTTAGCTACCTTGTTTGTCAAACACATCCTGCGTCTCCATGGGGTCCCTGTCAATATTGTTTCGGACAGAGGGGTACAATTTGTTTCATTGTTTTGGAGAGCCTTCTGTAAAAAGTTGGAGATTGATCTGTCCTTCTCCTCTGCCTTCCATCCTGAAACTAATGGCCAAACTGAGAGGACTAATCAGTCTCTAGAACAATATTTAAGGTGTTTTATCTCTGACTGTCAATATGATTGTGTCTCGTTCATTCCCCTCTCCGAATTTTCCCTTAATAACCGGGTCAGTAACTCGTCAGGGGTCTCCCCCTTTTTCTGTAATTTTGGGTTTAATCCACGGTTCTTCTCCGTTTCACCTGGTAGTTCCAACAATCCCGAGGTAGAGGTCGTTCATCGGGAACTGTGCACAGTCTGGGCCCAGGTTCAGAAGAACCTAGAGGCGTCCCAGAGTATACAAAAAACTCAGGCTGATAGAAGACGTTCTGCTAACCCCTCGTTTATGGTCGGGGATCTGGTGTGGCTATCGTCTAAGAACTTGCGCCTTAAGGTCCCGTCCAAGAAGTTTGCTCCCCCGTTTATAGGGCCGTATAAGGTCATCGAAGTCCTCAATCCTGTCTCCTTCCAACTGGAGTTGCCCCCATCTTTTCGTATACACGACGTGTTTCATGCCTCCCTCCTTAAACGCTGCTCCCCGTCCTGGGCTCCCTCGAGGAAACCTCCTGTTCCCGTTCTCACCCCTGAGGGGGTGGAATTCGAGGTGGCCAAGATTGTGGACAGCAAGATGGTCCAAGTCTCCCTCCAGTACCTGGTCCATTGGAGAGGATACGGGCCTGAGGAGAGGACTTGGGTACCCGCCCGGGATGTTCACGCTGGGGTATTGGTCAGGAAGTTCCACCTTCGTTTCCCCAATAAACTAGGTCCACTTAGAAAGGGTCCGGTGGCCCCTCATAAAAGGGGGGGTACTGTAAAGGATCTGCCAGGCACTTCTGTGTATACGCCCATGGGTAATCAGTCTGCACCTGGTTCTATGTCTCTGAGACTGACTCCATCTTCCACCACTCAGGATGGCAGGCTTAGGAGTGGGAGAGCCTATCGCAGCCTGGCCAGACGGAGCTAGCTCCCACCCTCTGTCTATTTATACCTGCCTTTCCTGTTCCTCCTTTGCTTGTGATTCTTCTCGTGTGGTTTCCTGGCCTTGCTGCAGCTCCTAGCTATTTGACCCTGCTTCATACTGACCCCGGCTTACTGACTACTCTCCTGCTCTGCGTTTGGTACCTCGTACATTCCTGGTTTGACTCGGCTCGTTCACCTCTCTTGTTGCTCACGGTGTTGCCGTGGGCAACTGCCCCATTTCCCTTTGCTTGTGTCCCCTTGTCCGTTTGTCTGTCGTGCACCTACTGAGCGTAGGGACCGTCGCCCAGTTGTACCCCGTCGCCTAGGGCGGGTCGTTGCATGTAGGCAGGGACTGAGTGGTGGGTAGATTAGGGCTCACTGTCTGTTTCCCTACCCCCCTGTCATTACAGTAATTACCTGATCCGTGATTACGGATGAAAACTACGGTCATGTGCATGAGACCTTAATTAGTAAAACATTTTTGGATCATACATTTCATTTAACAGATCTAGTAAATTTATTAGGTTGGTTCTCTGTTTTTTGGTGTAAATTTGATGTTTCCTTTATGGAGCCGAGAAGGTAGCTCGGGAGACAATTTCTTTAGACAAGGAAATGAGATAGGTAAAAAAAAAATCTTGTTTCCTCCCTAAAGAAGGCCAGCCAATGTCCCAAGTACTTATTTAAATAGTCAGATACCTCAGTGTAGAACAACAATTCTAGATATAACGACTTATCCCAGAGTCTTGTGGGCTAGAAAATTGGATCCTATGTGGTGGGTCCCCCAGAGTATATAATGCAAGGCTTGAGAATATTTGGTAGAAAAATTCTAAAAAATGGTAAACTCTGGAGCTTTATAGAAATCTTTGAAGAAAGTTTAAAATTTTTCAAGAAAGTAAGGCTAAAATAAGGGAGCATATCTAGAGCTATATCCTCATAATATGCAATGTGCTGCAGTCCTCAATTACTGATCTTGTGACGGAGATTGTTGGGAAGAAAAGGGTAGAGTGATGGGGGATTATTGCCCATTTGAACCTACCCACCAGCCCATACAGACTGTTTTGTGTATGCAGTAGGTAGATACACTTAGGTCCAGAATTGTTTGGCCAGTTCACAATCTACATGATTTGGGTTTTGCTGCCACCACATTGGATTTGGAATGAAACAACGGAGATGTAATTGAAGTTTAGACTTTCAGGTTTAATTCAAGGGGTTGAACAAAAATATCCTGTGAAACGTTTATGAATTGCCGCCATTTTTCTACACAGCCGCCTCATTTCAGGGGCTCAAAAGTAATTGGACATATTAACATCACCGGAAATAAAATGTTTTTTTTAATACTTTGTAGAGAATCCTTTGCCGGCAATGACGGCCTGAAGTCTGGACCCCATGGACATCACCACACACTGGGTTTCCTCCTTTGTGAGGCTTTGCCCGGCCGTTACTGCAGCGTCTTCACTTGTTTCTTGTTTGTGGGTCTTTCTGCCTTAAGTTTTGTCTTAACCCCTTAATGACCAGGCCATTTTGCACGTGAATGACCAACGATTATTTTTTGTTTTTTCACGGTCGCATTCCAAGTGTCGTAACTTTTTTTATTCCGTCAAAATTGCCGTATAATAGCTTGTTTTGTGCGGGACGAGTTGTATTTTGTATTTAAACCA
Source organism: Rhinoderma darwinii (assembly GCF_050947455.1). NCBI lineage: Eukaryota > Metazoa > Chordata > Amphibia > Anura > Rhinodermatidae > Rhinoderma > Rhinoderma darwinii. The sequence goes on along the minus strand of NC_134687.1, from coordinate 13,164,363 downwards.
TTTTTAGATGCTTATAATATATCGATTAACTTTTATTAACTTTATTTTAGGAGAGAATTGAAAATAAGCCGCTATTCCAATATTGATTTTCACATTATAAATTTACACCGTTTACTATGCAGCGTAAATAACATGTTACCTTTATTCTACGGCTCGGCACGATTACGGGGATGCCAAATATGTAAAGGTTTTATATGTTTTCCAACGTTTGCACAATAAAAACCCTTTTAGAAAAAAAATTACTTGTTTTTGCATCGCCGCGTTCCAAGAGCCGTAACTTTTTTTATTTTTTCGTCAATGTGGCCGTATGTGGGCTTGATTTTTGCGGGACAATGTGTAGTTTTCATTAGTACTATTTTGGGGTACATAGGACTTATAGATTAACTACTATTTTATTTTTTTATGGAGGGAATGGGAGAAAAGAAAGAATTTTGCCTTGTTTTGGCGTTTTTTTTGGATGCCGTTCATCTGGCGGTTTAATTAATGTGTTGATTTTATTGCTCGAGTCGTTACGATCGCAGGGATACCATATATGTGTATGTGTGATTTGTTTTACACTTTTACTAAATAAAACCACTATTTGGGGGAGAAAAAGCGGTTTTATTTTATTTTGACTGTTATATATGTATATTTTTTTTCATAAACTTTATTTAACTGCTTTACATTTTTTTTTTAGTCCCACCAGGGGACTTCACCATGTGATCTGCTGATTGTTTATATAATGCTTTGAAATACTTAGTATAGTGTAAAACTGACAGGCAATCTATTAGGACGCGCCTCTGGAATGGCCTAACAGGCATTTGCTGAAGGCAGACCTGGGGGCTTTTGTTAGGCCACCGGCTGCCATGGAAACCCAACGGCGCCCCGCAATTTCTTTGCGGGGGCGCCGATGGGATGACAGAGGGAGCTCCCTCCCTCTGTCAAACACATTAGATGTCGCTGTCTCTATTGACAGCGGCATCTAATGGGTTAAACTGTCTGAATCGGAGCGTGCTTCGATTCCGGCAGTTGCGGCAGAAGCCAGGCTGTGTATAACAGCCGTACTCTTGACGCTGATCACGTGGGTACACTGGCAGTACCCACCCAATCAGAGCGACGGATATATCCGCCCTTTTGCGGGAACTAGCACCTTCACAGGACGTATATATCTGTTCTTTGTCGTTAAGAGGTTAAGTAAGTGAAATGCTCGATCGGGTGGAGATCTGGTGACTCGGCCATTGCAGAATATTCCACTTCTTTGCTTTATAATCTCCTGGGTTGCTTCCGCAGTATGTTTTGGGTCATTGTCCATCTGTCCTGTGAAGCGACGTCCAGTTACCTGCTGCATGTGGTTGAATCTGAGCAGAAAGTAAATCCCTGAACACTTCAGAATTCATCCGGCTGCTTCTATAATAATAATAAAAATAATAATAATAATAATCTTTATATAGCGTTAACATATTCCGCAGCCCTTTACAATTTAGAGGGAACATAAACAGACAAAATAAGACATTACATAGTGACAAAGTTAATTTACAATTCAGACAGGAGGAGTGAGGACCCTGCTCGCAAGAGCTTACAATCTATGAGGAAATAAGGGAGACACAAAGTGTAACAGTGTTTGTCACACTGCCTCCACCATGCCATCACACTGCCCCCACCACACCATCACACTGCCTACACCATGCCATCACCCTACCCCCACCATGCCATCACACTGCCTCCACCATGCCATCAGACTGCCCCCACCATGCCATCATACTGCCTCCACCATGCCATCAGACTGCCCCCACCATGCCATCACACTGCCCCCACCATGCCATCACACTGCCTCCACCATGCCATCAGACTGCCCCCACCATGCCATCACACTGCCTCCACCATTCCATCAGACTGCCCCCACATGTCATCACACTGCCTCCACCATGCCATCACACTGCCCCCACCATGCCATCACACTACTCCCACCATGCCATCACACTGCCCCCACCATGCCATCACACTGACCCCACCATGCCATCACACTGCCCCCACCACGCCATCACACTGCCTCCACCATGCCATCAGACTGCCCCCACCATGCCATCACACTGCCTCCACCATGCCATCAGACTGCCTCCACCATGCCATCACACTGCCCCCTCCACGCCATCACACTGCCTCCACCATGCCATCAGACTGCCCCCACCATGCCATCACACTGCCTCCACCATGCCATCAGACTGCCCCCACCATGCCATCACACTGCCTCCATAATGCCATCAGACTGCCCCCACCATGCCATCACACTGCCTCCACCATGCCATCAGACTGCCCCCACCATGCCATCACACTGCCTCCACCATGCCATCACACTGCCCCCACCATGCTATCACACTACTTCCACAATGCCATCACACTGCCCCCACCATGCCATCACACTACCCCCACCATGCCATCACACTGCCTCCACCATGCCATCACACTGCATCCACTATGCCCCCACCATGCCATCACACTGCCTCCACCATGCCATCACACTGCCTCCACCATGCCATCAGACTGCCCCCACCATGCCATCACACTGCCTCCACCATGCCATCAGACTGCCCCCACCATGCCATCACACTGCCTCCATAATGCCATCAGACTGCCCCCACCATGCCATCACACTGCCTCCACCATGCCATCAGACTGCCCCCACCATGCCATCACACTGCCTCCACCATGCCATCACACTGCCCCCACCATGCTATCACACTACTTCCACAATGCCATCACACTGCCCCCACCATGCCATCACACTACCCCCACCATGCCATCACACTGCCTCCACCATGCCATCACACTGCATCCACTATGCCCCCACCATGCCATCACACTGCCTCCACCATGCCATCACACTGCCTCCACCATGCCATCACACAGCATCCACGATGCCCCCACCATGCCATCACACTGCCTCCACCATGCCATCACACTGCCTCCACCATGCCATCACACTGCCCCCACCATGCCATCACACTGCCCCACCAAGCCATCACCTTGCCTCCACCATGTGTTACAGAGGATGTGGTGGCTTTGGATCATGAGCCGTTCCGAGCCTTCTCCATACTTTCTTCCTCCCATCATTCTGGTCCAGGTTGATCTTAGTTTCATGCGGTTCCAGAACAGGGCGGCTTTTTTACATGTTGTTTGGCAAAGTCTAATCTGGCCTTTCGATTTTTGAGGCCGGTTAGTGGTTTGCACCTTGTGGTGAACCCTCTGTATTTGCTCTCATGAAGTCTTCTCTTTATGGTAGACTTAGATACTGATCCACCGACTTCCAGGAGAGTGTTCTTCACTTGGATAGATGTTGTGAAGGGGTTTTTCTTCACCATGGAAATGATTCTGCGATCATCCACCACTGTTATCTTACATGGACGTCCAGACTTTTGGCGTTCACGAGATCACCAGTGCGCTCTCTTTTTCAAAAATGTACCAAACTGTTGATTTGGCCTCTCCTAACATTTGTGTTTCTCTCTGATGGATTTCTTCATTTTTTTTCAGCCTAACGATGGTCTGTTTCACTTGCATTGAGAGCTCCTCTGACCTCATGTTGTGTGTTCACATCAACAGCTTCCAAATGAAAATCCCACACCTGGAATCAACTCCAGACCTTTTACCTGCTTAATTAATTATGGATTAACGAGGGAATAGCCCATGCAGCCCATTAAATAGCTTTTGAGATAATTGTCCAATTACCTTTGCTCCCTTGAAAAAGAGCAGCTACATATTAAAGAGCTCTAATTCCTAAACCCCTCCTCAAATTATGATGTGAATTCCCTCAAATTAAAGCTAAGAGTCTGCACTATTCAATATGTTTTGGTATACAGATAAAATGCCAAAACTTGTGTCACTGTCCAAATAATTCTGGACCTAACTGTATATCCCAGTGTACATCATTCGTGCTACCGATACTGTAATATTTATTTGGGTCGGTGCAGTGGCATTCATAGAGCAGAGGGGGCCTCATAAAAAAGATCAAAATTACCTTCCCATTATAGTGCTGGGTTTTTCTACCCAGGACAGGGAAGCCAAATACTTGTCGTCGTCCACCCCTCGTTGCCTTTCTATGATTCTTGGGTCAATTCTTCAACCCCCTGCTTGCTAACCTTCCAGTTCCTCTGGAGAGTGGAGTCCAACACCGGTTTCTCAGTATCCAATAGCAAAGAGTAAGAAACCTACCGGGACTGGGTCCTCCTCTCCAAAGACATCATAGCAGCCACACTGGCAGCCTCTATGGTATGTACGCCCTTGTATCGGTGAATACTGGCATTGTAGTGGATTTCAACATCAACCAACGTACCTAATCAGTATAAAATATAAGTATGCAGGGCACCTCATCACAGGGGAGGGGGGACTCTTTCATGAGAATAGTACACATTACCTCTTCTTATCTATTAATTTAACACCATTCTGAACACACTGTTCCCAGTCCTCTCTTCGAAAAGGAAAAAAAAAATAAAAAAGATGTTTTGCAACGGGAGAAATCTAAGGAAGTGTGTCAAATTACAGAGGACAACAAATAAATCAAGTCGCCTGCAGACGTGTCATCTTTGAATAATAACTTTATTAACTGTGTTATATTGGAGGCGCTCTACTCTATCCATTCTGTACGGAAAGAAAATCATTTCGAAAATTGTGGATAACTCAGCACGACCATCACTATAATACACATTTATTTAGCATTTCTCTTATTCCTACGATGAATGTCTCCGTGGAGATTTTCAACCCGTAATTCCTTATTCTTTGTGCGGAAAGGTTTGACCCTTTGTCTTGGAACGCTCATTACTACTCAGCCCCGTAGGACGTAATGGACTTGGCCATTGGCATTTTCCCACCAGGAATGTTTGACCTATAGAACCTCCTAGGACAGGAATAAAACCATATGCAAATTCACGGAAAATATTAGGTCATGTTGTACCTTAAGGGCGCTCCTGTCACCATAAATGAACATTTCAGATCCAGCACCAGATAAAAAGGTGACCCTTTTATCGTGCATGTGGTTATATTTGTTTTTGTATTTTTCTTCTTTTAAAGCTATAAAGATATTTTATTTTGGGTTAAATTGAGTAGTGATGAGGACATAAAATAGATGTGTCTGTTTGTCCTGCCTTAATCTTTCCTTCTTATCATCCAATCCCTTATAAAAAAAAACAAACTTTCAAAACTTCAAAAACTTCCCTCCCTTGTCTTTTTTTTCCCAAGACATAGGTAAGGAATGGGCATTGGGGCACTTTTTGAAGGACATTTTTCACTACAACAGACTTCTTCTTGATTGGGTCATCTGTATGATGTCCTACCAAACTGGTAGGTCCAAGCTTACTTAACAAATGGCCCCCTGAAATGCCCATTAGGGGGCAAGTAGACAGCATGGTAGGAAAGTTAAGTGTTATATTAACTATTTTGAAGCTCCCTGATCAGCACTTTTGAGACTGATCACCATTGCACCCTAAGGGCATCTTACGAATGTAATAAATTTAAAAGGTCCTGTGAAAAATTCCCTGACTTTTATTAAAAAAATCAATCAACTTCTGGGGTCATCTCCACCTGTTTTTACTCATTGTGAGACCTGTTGTCCATCAATGAAATAGACCTACAGTGTTCTCTTAACTCAGCTCTGCTACTTTAAACAATAGTAAATTTCTACTCGGTGATGTGTGGGTAAGGTTGGGGTTATGATAACCCTTAAGGTGCCCATACATACAAAATAGAAGAAGGGTAATATTCGGACGAGCGTTCGTGTGACGAATATTTATTAAGCCAACTCTTTTATACACATTTCGGAGGATATTGACCGTTATAGTCGTTCAATGTGTCCATACATGTCCGATAACACAAAAAGAATGACTGCCGATGTATGGCCGGAAGTGATTCAATGAAAACGATGTCGATTCCAACAAGCTCCTCTGTGGGTTGGCATTGCCGGACTATCATGTGCGTTTCGCCTGAATGGTCCATATACGTTCAACTTCTTCCAATATTTAGATGAACATTTTCATCTGACCGGATTTTTGGAAGATGACCGCCATCGATCAGATGTTACGATCGTTTGGTAAAAATGTGATGAACGTTCCTTATGGACAAATCGTCCACTTTTTTAAAAATTTTGTTTAATGTGTAGAGGCAACTTAAAGGGGTTTTACAGTCAGTAAAAATTGACGGCCTATCCTCAGGATAGGTCATCAATAGCTGATGGGTCGGGGTTCGACTCCCGGGAACCCCGCCGATCAGCTGTTTTGAAAGGGGTCGCAGTGCTCGTACGAGCGCTGCTTCCTCTTCATTTCTTCTTTCTCACTGTGAATTGTCGACAAGTATTTAGCGGCGATCACCGGTATGCAGTATTTTCTCCGATTCACTTCAATGGGAAAAGGCTGCAATACCTGTGAATCGCTGATAATTGTGTGTTGAAGATTCACAGTGAGCAAGAAGAAATGAAGGGGAAGCAGATCACGTACGAGCGCTGAGGCCCTATAAAACATCTGATTGGCGGGAGTCCCGGGAGTCAGACCCCGACCCTTCAGCTATTGACGGCCTATTTTCAGGATGGGCCATCTTTTTTTATTGGCTGGAAAACCCTTTTAAGCCAAATATTGTCCAAAACTGAGCAACTTCTTTAAATAATTAAATATTTAAAAAAAAATATCCTAAAATTTGTAGATAACATTTGCTGTCTTGATATGACTGGACGATCAGTAACGCTCATGAACGCTCTCCTCATTGAGCGCTCTCGCCTGCAGCTTTCATGAGCTAAAGACTCTAAATAAATGCATTTCAAAGGGTTTAGCACATTACCGAGGTCCTTTCTTGACCCCATTGACGTTACCTTCTAGCATTTTAAGGTGGACATCCCCTTTAAGTAAGAATTACAGGACCTAACATTAATCTAGTAAAAGTTTCAGAGACAGTCTACTGGAAAACAACATCTCCAGATAAAATATTTAGTTGAAGCCTTGTACAGCTTGTGTATCTTGTCCTTCTCTCTCTCTCTTGGGCACCAGTCAGATGTGCGCACGCCGCCTCGGGCACTTTACACTGTGCTGTGAGCTGTGGCAGGAACTGATTGTGTTTGTATTGTTGAAACTCTATCCATACCCCCCAGGTAAACCGGCTTACACCGCAGCTACAAGGAGAGCGAATTAAATTGTCATTAAGGAAATTATTCATTCAGATGTATTAATAAAGAATAAGATTCCGCTATTTATTCGCTATGATTTACATTGTTTCAGCGTGATAATAATACACTATATGGGTCACCTACAGATTCCACCAATAGGAGCTTTTATGACGTCCCAGTCTAAATCCATAGCCATTAATATGAAGTTGGTCCCTTCCTTTACAGTAAAACCTCTTCCACTCTTCTGGGGTCTTTCTACAAGATTTTGGGGTGTCTGTGGGAATTGTTGACCCATTCATCCAGAAGATCATTTGTGAGGTCAGACACTGATGTTGGGGGAGGGGGCCGGGCTCGTAATCCCCGTTCTTGTTTATTCAAAAGGTGTTGGATGGGGTTGAGGACAGGACTCTGTGCAGCCGGCCAAGTTCTTCCACCCCAAACTCCACCAACCAACCAGCCAACTCCACCAACCAACCAGCCAACCAACCAACAATCCATGTCTTTATGGACCTTGTGCACTGGGGCACAGTCATGAGAAACAGAAAAGGGCCAAACCCCAAACTGTTCCCACAAAGTTGGAAGCTACAATTGTCCGTCTGGTGTGTGGATTTCCCTTCACTGGAACTAAGAGTCCGAACCTCTGAAAAACACCCCCATAGCATTATCCCTCCTCCAGTTCACAGCTGGCACAATGCAGTCAGGCAGGTAACGTTCTTTTGGCATTCACCAAACCCAGACTCATCATAGGACCGTCAGATAGAGAAGCGTCACTCCACAGAACACGTTTCCACTGCTCCAGATTCCAGTGGCGGTGGCTTTACACCCCTCCATCTGACGCTTGGCTTTGTGCTTGGTGATGTAAGGCTGGCATTCAGCTGCTCGGCCCCTATTACATGAAGCTCCCGGGCACAGTGTGAGGATGTTAATACCAGAGGAGGTCTATACTCTGCAGTTATGGAGCCAGCAGAGCGTTGGCGACTTTTCTCTGCCCTTGCTCCTCAGCATTCGTGGACCTCAGCAATCCTGGACCTCTTCCCCCTTTACTTGCATAGTTTAAGCCTGAAGTCACATGTTTTCTTGTGCAACATTGTTATACTTGGGAGAGCTAAAACAAGTCTGTGCAGCGTTGAGTGGCAGTCTGTTGTACAGCAGATAGAATTTCCTGTGAGCACTCCATTACATTTACTCAAACAGGGGAGTAGTTGGAGGGCAAAAAATGCCTCTGCCCCATAATAAGACAAATTCTGTAACATAATTAGACCCTGTTACAGTATTTTCACTAGGGACCAGGGGTTTCAAGTTTTGCATCTGTACTAAAGTAATTACTAGGAACTAAAACTCCAAATTACCATGCTTTCATTTATGATATCCCATGAATGTGAGATCCATGGAACTGACACAAATCAAGATGAAACAGAAATACAATGAACGAGAAAATAATTAAAAATCTGGATGATCAGTGGTCAGCAGGGACGTACATACCATAGAGGTAGACCACGCACCTGCTATAGGGCCCTTAAAGAGAATCGACCCAGTCCTTGGTCACATCTTTTTGCTACTGGGTGGTGAGAAATTGCATTGTTCGCAAACCAGGGTATGGGGTATTGACCGAATGGTCATGGAAAAGCGGGGGTATGGTAACCTAAATAATTTTATCCTCGGTACCCAGCACCATAATGGGGGGGCCCTTTTTGATCTTTCCTATGGGGCTCCCTCTCTTCTATCTACACCACTGAGGGTCAATCCTTCTGCTACGTTACTTTGTCTTCCATATTTCGGCCTATAGCACACCAGTTACTGGGTTTTTTATCTTTCCAATGGGGCTCCCTCACTTCTATCTACACCACTGATGGTCAATCCTTCTAATACGTTACTTTGTCTTCCATATTTCAGCTTACAGCACACCAGTTACTGGGTTTTTATTTTTCCAATGGGGCTCCCTCTCTTCTATCTACACCACTGATGGTCAGTCCTTCTACTACGTTACTTTGTCTTCCATATTTCGGCCTATAGCACACCAGTTACTGGGTTTTAGATCTTTGCTATAGGGCTCCCTCTCTTCTATGTTCGCCACTGATGGTCAGTCCCTCTAGTACGTTACTTTTGTCTTCCATATTTCGGCTAAAGCACACCAGTTACTGACTGTTGGGTGCTTTGTTGCTTGATTTTACATAGTAAATAGTAGTACATAGTATATAGTAACTGAGGCACAACGCATGTAATGGGTTTCATTGGCCGTGGACTGTACTCAGCAGATTGTAATAATGGGGTTTTGTGAATACGCTAAATCTCATTAACTGGCAAATCAGGTGAATCTTATGAACTACTTGTTTGTTCCATGGTTTCGGCACAGATAGCACTGGAGGTTGTCAGTGTATTTAGCTTCAAATTGCGTAACATAGATAAGATGTACTGTACGCTGCTTATCCTCTAGTTCTCCTTGGCTCATAATAGGGAAATGTTCTTTACAAGGATAGAAAATGCAGTCTTACAATCCAACAGAAGGAGTGGACCCAACCGATAAATAGAAAGGTGGAGTATGACGGATAATGATACGTGTTCTCCTGAAGGGTCAGCGCGGTAGTATTTATATAAAAGCCAGTAAAATTATTCTGGGTATTGGGCAATGGTGATGTCCATTACACGTGTTTTGTTTTTTTACTAGAAAAGAGTTCACCTATTAGTGCAATACAGTGATTCCCAACCTTTATACCATTAGGGAACCTCTGAAAAAAAAAATCATTAGGAGCCCCCCTTGCAGATTCGGCCGACAAAATAGTGTAGCATGTTGGATTATTTTGTCTGGCAAAACCATTGACACCGTGACGGAAGTTCATTTAACTCAATGGGTTCCGTCACGTGCCGTTGGTTTCTGTCATGCATCAGATCCGGAAGCTCCGTTTTTTGGTTGTTCTGCTCCTATGTGATGTGAACAGAGCCTAATACACAACTTATAAATCAATGTGGCGGTAAAAAAAAAAACCTTTTTATTTGTGAGCTGAATAATAAATCCACCAGACCCCTAAACTAATTCAAACCCCAGACCAGATCCCAAAATTAATTCAAAACTTAGGCGGACCCCTGGACTAATTCAAAGCCCCGGATCAGACCCCTAAATCAATTCAGACCCTAGATCAAACCCCTAAATTAATTCAGACACTAGACCGACACCTAAACTAATTCAAACACCAGAGAAGACCTCCAAATTTTTTCTTTCGTTTTTTTTTTTTTTGTTTTTTTTTTCAATATTGCAATTATTATTCCAACAAATACATATCACCATTGCTATTATAATATATAATATACATATATTTTCAGCCTCATCATAAATAATAAACAGAAAAATAATGTGGCTTGCTACCCGTATATGGTAAATTACTTAAACCATTACCCCCCACCCTACTTAAAGGAAAGAAGAAGAAAAGGAAACCCAATCCCCCCCCCCCCCCCCCGCCGATCCCCCTTAATTAATTATAATTATTTTGTTCAGCACAGACCTCTGTCCATCTGTCATAGATTTAATCCATGGCTCCCATATTTGCCTGAATGGTTTTTGTTCTCACTGTTATTATGGCCAAATTCGATATTTACATTCCTCACTATTAATCTACACCAATCTATGAGCTTTGGCGCTATCTGTGCCATCCATCTCCGGGCTATAATTAACCTTGCAAAAAAGAGCAGAATGGCCACCAGTTTTCTCTTACTCCGTCCAAAGTTCCAAGTAGCCAAATCTCCGGTCAGGAAACCCAAATTTTAAATTTTGTTCTATACATTTCAAAACATCTAACCAAAATTGGTATGCCCTAGAACAATTCCAATATAGATGAAAGAAATCCGTATCCAGAGCCCCACATCTAATACATTCCCCTGTATATTTCTTTGAACATTTTTTCATATCTGTTTATCCTAGGTCTCCTCCCCCTCCAAATTATTTCTCTCATGAGACTTTCGATAACTTTAAAAAAAAAATTCCCTATCAAAAATGGACTATCGATCAACGGGTACAGCAACTGTGGTAACACGATCATCTTGATTACAGCTATACGATCTGCCATGCAAAAGGGTAGTTTATATTCAAAATTTTAATTTTATTCCTAATATTATTAATAACCGGGTCAACATTTAATTTTACATATTGTCCTATATCTCTTGAAATGTTAATTCCGAGATATCTGAATGACTCCTCTGGTTTCAATACCCTTATGTCCAGGTGATATTCCCCCTTATCTATCGGAAATAAAATAGTCTTTTGCCAATTGATTTCCAATCCCGACATTTTTCCAAAGGGTATCTGCAGTATATTCCAAAAATAATAAAATGTAATCTGCATCAGTGCAATCTTGTCCTCTCTCTCCCTCAACATGCAAATCTTTATCCTGATGGATCCTCACAGCAAATGGCTCCAAATACAATGCAAATATGAGGGGAGAGAGAAGGCAACCTTGTCGTGAACCTCTAGTTAAAATAAATTCTTCTGTTAGGCCTTGATTCACCAGGACCCTTGCCCTAAATTAATTCAGACCCTAGACCCCTAAATTAATTCAGAACCTAGACCAACCCCTAAATTAATTCAGACTTCAGACCAGACCACTAAATTAATTTAGACCTCAGACCAAACACCTAAAATTAATTCAGACCCCACAATTGCTTCAAAGCCCTGACATCAGACCCCACAATGAATTTAGACCCCACAATTAACTCAGACCCAAAAATTTATTTAGACTCCAGACATCACACCACACAATCAAATCCTAGACCCAACCCTTTAATTATTTTAGACCCCAGACGTAAAATAATTCAGACTTCAGACTAGACCCCTTAATTAATTCAGACCCCAGACCCGACCCTTAAATTAATTTAGACCCCAGACCCTACCCCTAAATGAATTCAGACTTCAGACCAGACACTTAAATTAATTCAGACCCCTAAGTTGATTTAGATCCCAGACTAAATCCCTAATTTAATTTAGACCCCAGACCAGCCCCTAAAAATAATTCAGACCCCACAATTACTTCAGACCCCAGACATCAGACCCCACAATTAATTCAGACCCCCAAATTAATTCAGACTCCAGACATCAGATCACACAATTAGTTCAGAACTTAGACCCCACAATTAATTTAGACCCCAGACTTCAGACCCCAAGAGAATTCAGAAGCTCGGTTGGGAAATGCTGGTGTAAGGATTCATCTTTATGTTATTGGGTTAAAAATTTTTGGCCAAGTACACTATTACATTTTTTTCTTTGATCTTGTTCACGCAAGTATACTTTATATAAATGTTTTATTAATATTTCTACTATAAGTCAATGCAAGAGTACACACAAGCGTGATTTTCACTGCTATACATAGCCATGTATTCCACATTCTGGGGGCACGTCCGGGATAAAACTCCATATATTTAGTCTGTATTTACATCCATATTTTAGTACACTTAGATGAAAGAGGTCAAATGGAGATGACAATCTATGGTCTTCTGGGGTCCGGTCAGGGGTGTACATAGAGAGTTGGTGGAAGCTCTCATTGTAAGGGATCTGCCAGACACAGCTTCTGTGTCGACGCCCGTGGTTAGTCAGTCTGCACCTGCTCCTAAGTCTGATCGAGTGACTCCTCCTTCTACCAATCAGGCTGGGATGCTGAGGAGTGGGAGAGCCTATCACAGCCTGGCCAGACGGAGCTAGCTCCCGCCCTCTGTCTATTTATACCTTAACTTCCTGCTCCTCCTTTGCCTGTGATTCTGTCTGTTTCCTGGCTCTGCTGCTGCTGCTTGTACCTTTGTCCTCTGCTCCATATAGACCCTGGATTACTGACTACTCTCCTGCTCTGCGTTTGGTACCTCGTACACTCCTGGTTTGACTCGGCTCGTTCACTTCTCTTGTTGCTCACGGTGTTTCCGTGGGCAACTGCCCCGTTCCGGTAGCTTCTGTGTACCCTTGTCTGTTTGTCTGTCGTGCACATAGTGAGCGTAGGGACCGTCGCCCAGTTGTACGCCGTCGCCTAGGACGGGCCATTGCAAGTAGGCAGGGACTGAGTGGCGGGTAGATTAGGGCTCACCTGTCTGTCTCCCTACCCCGGCATTACACCCATGCCCTGTTTTTCTCCTACCTTGTTAACTTATGGTGTAATGTCTGTAAAAAGGGAAAGCCATGTTCTAGTGCCCTCCACCCATTGCTTGATGGGGGAGCCTTAGATGCCTATGGTATGGATCATTTGGGACCAGTATGTTGCAATTTATGGGCAATTAGTACAAACCATTTTGAATCTCTGGTAGCAGCTTGTCAACTTCCCGTCCTCCTATAAGTTCTTGAGGGTCTTTGTTCCTTGGGTGAGAAATCTTGAGTCTTAAAGGGAACCTATCACTAGGTTTGGAGCCACTAAACCAAAAACATCAGCTGTGGTTTGGTGTTTCAAACCTGTCCACGTCAAAAATTCGGGAATAGTTAGGAAAGTAACTTACAGTTTACCAAGATGAGCACGGGAGTGGGTGCATGCGCATTGTGCACATGAAGCAGAGAACATAACACTGCACATGTGCAGTGAAGTGGGATGGACTGTCCTCGGCTTCATGTGTGCAATCCGCCTGCGTCCAATGCCACCAGACCCCTCATGGCAAGTTGTAATTTACTTTGGTAACTTTTCCCGAAATGTCCGTTTTTGCGTGGGGAGATATGAAACACTAAACCCCGACTCCATAATGACATGTTGTTGGTTTTGTGGCTCCAAACCTAAAGACAGGTTCCCATTAAGTTGCCCATGCACTTACAATGGTTGTCAGCTATTCTTCCCGGCTTACCCATTAACATTGCATACTCGGCTGACTTTTATCTAATGTGTATGGGTTGTCCTAGGCTGTCTTTTGGGATGCCCTAACAGTTAAGTCAGTATCATGCCCCATTTTTTGTTTTGTTTTCTCTATTTCTTTGACCTATTTCTTTTTCTATTCTATTTTTGAATTTATTTATTGTTCAAACCAATTCACTTTCTTTTACTACTGGAAACTAAGGAGACTCTGGATACATCTGTGGACACCACCATCTCACCCCAGACATAGATGTACCCTCGTCTCATATAATATATTACCATGATCGTTTCGAGTTTGTTTGCATACACAGTGACATTGATGTTAGATGTTTTTGACATTTTCAAAAATTGTCTTGAAGGTTACTGTCTATAATGGTAGATCCCTTATTGCTCATTCGATAATATAGATATATTTTCTCCTTAATGCCTAAATCTTCATCAAATCCTCATCCAATGCAAGGTATAACCCCAATCACATCAATATTCTTGCGGATTCCGCATGCAAAAGCCATCGACTAGCCCCAATAAATGACAATGGGGCTAATTCTCATGTGGATCTGCCAGGAGAAATCCGAGCATCAGCCTGATTTCTGCCATGGATTCTCTGGAAAATACAAGTTAGGATTTGGCATAGGGAATTTCTGAATGTGTGCATACAGTTTTACAATTTTTATGTCTTGATTTTAGAATGAAATTCAGCTTCAGTCAATTATCTTCTATAAAGTTATTAGCTGGAAAGCTGCATTGGGAGTGATCGATGGCTCGTTAGGTAAATGCTTTCACAATGTTGATTTCCAGCTCCATTCTAAATGGGACTAATAGATACAATGACCAAGATAAGAGATTTGCATTAAATTTGCATAATCAGCTTATGTTGTGTATTTTATTGTTACATCAAACATCAAAACACTTTATATTAAGCTTATTTGTGGATAAGTCCAACACTAATGGACAATAACATCTTATTCCTGCTTCGGCGTAAAGGAAATTGGTGTTTATCTAATTTTAGGTGTTGAAATGTAAGTTCTAACAAAATTGCAACGCTTAGAGAAATAAACATTTGGAACCAGACTGAGATTCATTTAACTAATGGCTTCAGAGGCTTTAAATAGGGAACATTCAATAAAGATAAAAGTACATTGTACATACTGTTTCTGGAAAATGATTGGCAGGAAACTTGTATTCTGCATTAAAAGGAAGCACCTCTTTTTGAAAAAGAAGCCAGTGGGGTGATCAGCTGATCGCCGCAGGTCCGCATTCTCTACCCCCTGGCAGTGTTGAACTGGACTACCTTGGGCCCACTAGAGGAAATAATTTTCGGAGCCCACCCTTCAGCTATATAGAAATATCACGACCTCTATTAATTGTGTAGTAACGTGTGTAGTAAAGCAAAGACTAATATTACCACCATACAGTGACCATACTGTGGTAGATACCAGTTCTACACAGGTGCTCTGCAGACCAAATAAGCTAATACAGTACAGTGAAATCCAGTGACTTACCGGTGACATCTTCTCATATTGGAGTCATTCACTTTCTCTTTTCTTTTTCATCCGGCCCATAACACCATGATAACATCTTCCAGCCACGAATCACCTCTGCAGAATTTGCAACACAAAAGTCTTTCCTCACTTTTTCAGCACCCCTCCTCACCTATTCCCCACCAATAGTGAGCCTTTGTACTCCTTACAAAGGAATGCCTCTGTATATGCTCCCACAAAGTAGCAATGTCCACCTTTTTGCCCCATACCATAGTTAGGTCCCCTTTGTGCCCCCATATAGTAGTTAGGTCCTCCTTTGTGTCCCCACAGGACCCCTCTGTACCCCTATATAGTAGTTAGGCTCCCTTAGGTCCCACATATAGTAGTTCAGTTTACTTTGTGCCCCCAAACAGTAGTTAATCCCCCTTTGTGCTTCTATATAGAAGTTATGCCCCATTTGTGCCACCCCTAAAGTAGTTAGGCCCCCTTTGTGTCCGTAAATTGTAGTTAGGCCCCTTTGTTCCGCCAATGTAGTAGTTAGGCCCGCTTTGTGCCGCCAATCTACTTGTTAGGCCCCATTTTCCCCCTCCCCATAAAGTAAGGTTTACATTTGCGCCAATTAAAAAAAACAAAGACTCATCTGAAAACATTCCCATGACGAGCGGATAGACCCTCTGCTGTTGTCTGTGGCCTAGCACAGTGACGTCATCATGTCACCTGCGCCGGGATGCCGACGTCCTCCCAACGTCCTCTGTGTCCTCTAGTAAGCCGAAGGCCTTAAACAGCCTGTCTTCTACCAGAGTAAGCAGCGTGGCAGAGCCAGTGGCTCTTGGCTCCACTGCCGAAGAGTAGCAACTCTGTGCCTCGGCCCGCCAGAGAATCCTCTGGACCTCCAGTGGGCCACTCTGACCCTGCCCCCGGTTATCATCTGTTACTGCCCCGACCTGCTACACATGAGCATTTATATAATGCATGGACATGCCTGGTCCGCCTGAGAAGCTCTCTGTTCTGGCACAGAGAGAGGGAGTCTGGACGGTTCTTGTTATTAGATAACTCCATTAGGGGAGTCTAAGGATGTAGCGGTAACAAATGAGTAGGTCATTACAGCAGCGGGCCGCACCAATTGCCATGACATATTCTCATATTGGGGAGGTTCCAAAAAAGCACCAGACCCTGTTCCTGGATGCAAGGTGAAGGCATAAAGCAGCACAGGGAAGAGCACCATTCTGATTTTTGTATAGGGTACTTCTCCACCCTTGGAATTGCGTGGTCTCTGTTTATATAATTTACATTAGACGTAACGCGCAATCGGTGTGTAAGTGCCCATGTGACTTATACAAACATAATAATTTACCATATTCTATCATTCAAATTTGAATTGGGAAGAGAACATATAAGCTAGTGAGATCCACGATACTCTGTAGTTATGAATAAAGTGTACCGTATACTGTATTACGACTTCTTACATGGCTCTAATCTGTCAAGGTCCATTGCAGAGCCATCTTACACTTGTTAGGGTATGTTCACACGGCTTAGTTTTGGCCGTTTTTCGGGCTGTAAACGGCCGAAAAGCGGCCGAAAAATCGGAAGCAGAACGCCTCCAAACATCTGCCCATTGATTTCAATGGGAAAAATCGGCATTCTGTTCCGACGGGCCGTTTTTTACGCAGCTATTTTGAAAAATGGTTCGACTAGTGGGCTTCATTTATTCATAGGATACGGTATGTGGCTTGTAATAGGATAATACACAGAATATAAATTGAAGCTTTTTGTGATGTATTTTATTTCTTAATGAAACTGATTAAAGCATGAAATTAAAATAAAGACATGTCTACATTTCTATGTAGCTGCTAATTGCAGTTATGCTCAGAATGAAAGATCTGTCATAGATAAATGTCTCTAGCACTTAGATATTCAATAAATGACACATACATATATATATTTTTTCCCTTGGATGAACTTGATGGACATATGTCTTTTTTCGACCGTACTTACTATGTACGGTAACTACATATATATATACAGGATATATAGACATTAGATAGATAGATAGATAGATAGACAGACAGACAGACAGACAGACAGACAGACAGACAGACAGACAGACAGACAGACAGATAGATAGATAGATAGATAGATAGATAGATAGATAGATAGATAGATAGATAGATAGATAGATAGATAGATAGATATGAGATCGATAGATAGATAGATAGATAGATAGATAGATAGATAGATAGATAGATAGATAGATAGATAGATAGATAGATAGATAGATAGATAGATAGATAGATAGATAGATAGATAGATAGATAGATAGATAGATGGATAGATAGATAGATAGATAGATAGATAGATAGATAGATAGATAGATAGATAGATAGATAGATAGATAGATAGATAGATAGATAGATAGATAGATATGAGAGAGATAGATAGATAGATAGATAGATAGATAGATAGATAGATAGATAGATAGATAGATAGATAGATAGATATGAGATAGATAGATAGATAGATAGATAGATAGATAGATAGATAGATAGATAGATAGATAGATAGATAGATAGATAGATAGATAGATAGATAGATATGAGATAGATAGATAGATAGATAGATAGATAGATAGATAGATAGATAGATAGATAGATAGATAGATATGAGATCGATAGATAGATAGATAGATAGATAGATAGATAGATAGATAGATAGATAGATAGATAGATAGATAGATAGATAGATAGACAGGCAGATATGAGATAGATAGATAGATAGATAGATAGATAGATAGATAGATAGATAGATAGATAGATAGATAGATAGATAGATAGATAGACCTTGGAGCAGCGGAAGAAGGCGTCTGGTCTGATGAATCCCGTTTTCTTTTACATCATGTGGACGGCCGGGTGCGCGTGCGTCACTTACCTGGAGTAGAGATGGCACCAGGGTGCATTATGGGAAGAAGACAAGCCGGCGGAGGTGGTGTGATAGAACAGATATGGATTATGGAGCAAAGCCCCCCTTATATCTGCGTTCCATGCTGTGGAATTCACTGGCATTAACATCTCACATCCTCTTTTATACATATTGCGTGAGTGGGTTTTGTAATATTTTCATATTTAGACTATTAAGAGTCGTCGTTTCTCGGCGCTACATAAACCCATTGGTATTCAAAACCAACACAAGACAACATCCTGCTATCAGCCGTAATTATGCGGCGATAATGAAGTCACGCGCCGAGGTTGGCGATTCAAATTAGACCCTACCCAGATGTAGTTGGATATGACATGACCTCATCAGTGATCAAACATTCGCTTTATAAACCAAACAGCCCTCAGGAAATAAATGCAAGTTATCATACTCACCAGTCCGTAAATCCCCGTCCATGGATTATCAGCCACATCTATAGCTGCATTTCACAGAAAATAATTCCAACTAATGCAGCCTATTCCACAGCACGACATAAGATAACACATATTCCCGGGTGCTCGGAAATCTATTTTACAACGGGAACATCAACTTCCTCGAGTAAATCTGTTCAAGGAAAAAAATAAAAAGTCTCCGTGCATTCTTAGGAAAAGCCGACTTATCAATGCCTTCTGCGGGGAGGATAAGCACGTCTGTTTTCCTATGGCAAAATACAATGTTTCTGCGAGTCGTTGATAACCACTCCGTGCCGTCTTCGAGATGGCAATCTTAGTTCCAGCATTTACAATTGGCGAGGCGTAGAAATGCAAAGTGTTTAAAATAAAGGATGTTTATGAATGCGGAACCAATACTGATTTTATTCTTCACAAATTCCCAAGACCAAATGAAATTTATGAATTTAATTATTGATGAATTAAAGAACTTTTCCCTTAAAGAGATTATCTCACCCTGTCCAAATGCCTTATTAGGGCATGTGGACATTATAGAAGGGGGTCCCCTGCTTAGGACCGTCTATGAGCCCGAATGAGGAGCTGCTCTGAACGAGTGGCTCCCGTTCTGGCGAATTCGAGCTGTCCTTGTATTGCAAGAATGGCCATTCATCAAAATGACCGCCGTGTAATGTAACGGCTGCGGCCGCGGACCGCTGGCGCTCCCCTCCGTCGGATGGCCGCGACCACAGACTCCTGGCCTCCTGCCGGCGTCTCCCTCCTCGGAGACGCCAGCATGCATTTGTTTGGATGCACGCACTCGTTCCCGGCCTCAAAAGGGCCAACGTGCGCATACTAAAAGTTCCCGACCCAAATCCCCAGATCACCCTGGACTATAAAAAGGGCTCCGCCCTTCCACTCCTTGCCTGAGCGTTGTTGTTTTCTAACTATGTTCGTATTGCAAACGGTCCCTTAGTTGTAGCCTGCTCCTAGTGTTCCCGTATCCTGCTCCTAGTGTTCCCGTATCCTGCTTCTTGTATCCTGTTGCTGTGTTGTCTCCTGTATCTAAGAATTTAGTTGTGTGTGTCATCTGCCATGGTTGATGTCATCTGCCACGTCTGCTGTCATCTGCCACGCCTGCTGTCATATACCACATCTGGTATCATCTGGCGTCATCTGCCACGTCAAGTTCCATTCGTGCCAAAGCCTCTGCTACTGTCTGGACTCTTACTCTTGTGCTAAGGACTTTTCATAGACTTTATAGACTTTTGTTTGGCCAGCTGCCACTCCGTTATGGTGGAGCGGCCTAGTGGGTACACATACACCTAGATCGTGATGTAATACTACATTTCTCCTGAAAGAAGAAATGGCTGGCTGGCCACGACTTTAACTACTGGGGATGCTAGAAGTGGGACCCGGGGGGGGGGCGTTCAGCTGACCGCTCCAGGAACCACATTCGGAAAAGGGTTGCGTCTGATGAAACAACCGCTTTAAAATGGTAAAAATGATAAGCCATAAGTCATCCTGTTGTGTGAGTTCTTGTAATTTTCTGTATGGGTTGTCTCGGAACCTGTAGGACAGTCCCAGATTTGTCACTACCTTGTTCCAGGTATCTTCCCTCTCGAACTAGTAATATCAGCAAGATATCACTAGTTTTACTAACAGCAGCCAGTGTAGGAGACTTCTTCCAGTGAACTTGTAGGCTGAGGAAAGTGGTGGTGCTCTATAATCAGGCAACAGTGGGCACCATAGGCACTATGTGGGAGCTCCATTAAATGGGTATTCCCATCTCAGACAATTATGCTATAAATGTCTGATAGATGCAGGGACTACCTCTGGAACCCAAACCTATGTCAAGAATAGGGGTCCCCGTATCCTGTCCTGCCTGGGGATGTGACTGCCAGCCGCCGAATCCAGGCAGGGAATAAATAGAGAGGTGGTCGTGCATGTGCATGACTCTCTCCATTTTGTTCTATGACAGATACAGAAACAGCCGAGAAAGCGTGTAAAATGTGTGCACTGCCACCTCTCCATTCCTACTCCTGGATGCGGAGCTGGAACGTGGTCAGGGTACCCCCATTCTCAACATAGGTGTGGATTCCTGTGGTGTGAACCGCATTTATCAGACATTTATGGCATATCCACAGCATATGTCATAAATGTGTGTGATAGGAATACCCCATCACTATTTATACTGTGTTGCAATATGTGGCCAAAATGTGACCTTCTCTGGGCACTGTTCTCCTCTATGTTGGCAGAGTATGGCACTATGTGTTTGGCTTTATCTTGGCATTGTATGACACTTTCTGAACCTATGGGTAAGTATGGTCCTGTGCAAAATGTAGTAGGCACTATATATCTGACTTTAAGGGGTTTCTACTTATTTTTCAGGGGGTCTCCCGAAAATGAGGCATAGCATGGTGCCTAATGAAACCAATGGGCTGGGTCCCGCAGGGTGAGGGATACTCATTGTAGACGCTCTGCACTTTCATTGACGGAGGTCCTGGATGAGGGACTCCTCCTTATTAACTCCTTCATAGGGTATTTCTTCTCTAACTATCTTTGGTCCTTAGAAAAACATGGTGTAAATTCGACATTTTTGGGATTGAGTTTTCCAGAGATGTGTTCGTCTCTCCTGGATCTCTGTGTTCTTTATTTTTCCTGTAGGATGGAGCAAACAATCAGATAAACTCGATCTGCTCTTTCTAATCTTGATGTACTTTGTAGACACTTTGTGGCTATCGTTAAAAATCCAATCCTCTCAAAACACATTTAGATCTGAGTCCATGTTATAGTGCAGCTGCCATCCCCGAGCCTTGCACTTTTTATGTTGTAAAGTTCAGAAAGATGAAGATATTGACTTTCCTCCAATCTCTAACAATCTTCAGTGGATCGTTTAATTCTTTTTGCTGGACTCTCGGTATCTCAAGACGAAGACGAAGGAGACATTTTTTTTTTCTTTTTTCTTTGGCCTTTACGGAGTCAATAGTTGGCTGAATGTAAATCGGGATATTTGCTGTTACCTCTTTTTCAAGCATACAATTCAGTTAACCCCTCAGAGGTGCCAGTCTTATGGGGCTTAGTAATTGCAGAATTGGGGGACATGGTCGTGGAGCTGACAATGAGCAAAAATACATTTATTCTAGTTCCCTAAACTTCTCGTTCAGATTGGCATTTCTCGGTGTTATGGTATTAACGGTCGCCCTAGGGTTGGCAAAGTTTGTCTGTTTAAATCGAAATATAATTTGCATATAACATGCAATTATTCGCACTTGACTTCCTTACTTATCTTAATTTACCTTACCTTCCATCGTGTCATATACTCCAGTCACTTTCAGAGTTGAATTTACAATTCATCTGGTTACTACTTGGAATCAGTCAACACAGTGCTGACAGACACACCCCTTCCTGCTAAAATGAGATTCTATAATGCAGTACTCTTTGTACAACTCTTTTATTTTATGTTTTTTCTCCTATACATTAGATTAAAGGGGTTTCCCACCAGAATATAATTTTGACAAACCTTCACATCCTTCTTCCTTATTGTAAAAAAAAAAAAAAAAAACTGTACGCATACTCAGATCGATAAAATAATGTTCCTACTTATTGTTCCTTCCGTGCCCGTTTTAAATGCCTTTTTCCCAACAAATTGGGCAGTCCTGCTCGCTGTCACAGATGACCACTCAGTTCCTTTACTATAATACCTTAACCAGAATCTCCTCGCGCTGTTATTGAGCGCTCCGGATGACTGCCAAAACAGAAAAACGGGCAACAATTGCACTGGCTCACCTTGTAAGCTACATATACTGACGGCATTTGTACTGACGGCACCACTGTGCATGAGCCGATTGCTCCCGCAGCTGGCAATAGATTTTGTATTGAACCAGGAATGCTGCTGTGAGGCCAGATTTAAAGGGGATGTCCAGGATTAGAAAAACATGGCTGCTTTCCAGTGGGTGGGTGGTAAATATCTATGGCTGGAATACTCCTTTAAAGCATTTAATCTACTCCATGGCCATTAAAGGGGTAGTCCATAATTACAAAAACATGAATGCTTTCTTCCAAAAACAGTGCCACACTTGTCCACATGTTGTGTATGGTATTTACAAGAGAACTGAGCTGCAATACAAGACACAACACATGTACAGGTGTGGCGCTGTATCCGGGAGAAAAGAACGGGCAGGATCGAGCTGTTAACGATCACATCTATGTTCCTAACTTGTGATCGATAACAGGTGAAACACACAGCACCCGCTGTCACTGAACCCGTCAGTGCCACTGACCTGACGGATTCAGGTCTCCATGCAAGATACAGCTACTCTGTATACAGGATATAAAGCAGCTGTATCACAAAAAGAAAAAAATATTTTCGAATAAAAAGTAATTAGAAAGCTGCACCAATCACACTGATCAACATTTCCGGTACAGGTGGAGTAGAGTTGAATTTGTTTGCAGTCCTCGTACAAGTTGATAAGTCTCTGAGGTTTACCCACATGCCAATGAAAAACCCGCAAGATATCACCGTTCTGCTGCATCTGTACAATTAAAATCCTCCCCGTAACACTCGTCTTGTGTCACTCAAGCTTTCATTTTCTCATCCATATATCTGAGGTATAATCGTCTTTCCTGTCTTCTCGCAGCTCCAAATTTTCGACAGAACTGGATCTCTACAATAAACAGGAGACTTTTTTTTTTTTGGGGTTCAACTAAATTGTTGGTGCTGCAACTAAGTGGCATGATAAGTATGAAAGCTTTTTTTTTTTTAACCTTGAACGCATTAAAAGGATGACCGCCGGGAGAACGGGAGGCTTCAGAGCATGTCTGTGACACATTTCTCGGACTACGTTGACTTGAAGACATTTTGTAATTCCATTACTAATACGACCTTTGTTAGGGAGTTGATTGAAAAGCGGGACGTAGCCTATATGCTTTTTAAGAGAAAACGATAGACTGGTGACCATTAACCTCTCCTTCGTCTTTGTAAAAGTTGGTTTTTTCGAAGTAGATAAAAAAAAAACCTGGAGGTATTGATCCAGAGTCACGGCCTCTTGTGTAAAGGAAGAGGAATTTTAAACATCGGCTTTCGCGTGGTGGGGATTTTCATCTACGTGTTGAGTCAATCATTTTTTTTCAAGGATAACCATCCATTTTATGTCCTTTCGACTGACGGTGGCAAGACGCAAAAAGCCACCATTATCTCAAGATTATTGCTTAGTAAATAACATGACAAATCGACCAGCACTAGTAATTGTGTTTACTGTAGTTATAGGTTCGAAAGAGCATGAATCTGAAGAACTGGTAAAATGGGGGGGGGGACTCTAAATCCTTAGAAATCTATTTGGATGTTTTTGAATTTTTTGGGCATTTTGTTTTTGTGGCATGTGAGTTAAGAACGCACTTGATGGAACAGCATATGAGATTTTAGGCTAAAACACTCATCCGGTTGGCAGCTATTTCTCCCGACTCCACCGTAAACCGAGTGGTCGAGCCAAGCACACATATTTGCGGTAACAGGATCGGACGTTGGCGGAAATTTTGGAGGTCCCCATACATGTAAGATCATTGGTCCATCCCACCAGAATTGTTGGGCATTTGTCCTATGTATATGGACAGCTTCAGGTTATCAGATGATTCATCATAGACATATGTTAGAAGATATCAATGGTTGGCGACGGGGTATGTAAAACTTTGGAATTTTTGAAATATATTTGGATTTTTCAAAACTGTTTTGGGGGATTTTATTTTTTGCCACCTTCTCATAATGTCAGCTTGGAAATCACTAAATGGAATAGCAATTGAGATTGCAGATGAATTGACAAGTCATAGAGTTCAGAAGTCAGAATATAACATTGGTTGGGGTACACAGACTGGAATCCCACCAAAAATGTAGCCGATAACCGGTCCGGACTTGTCTTCACCTGTGTCTTGTTTATAGAAACTATCATCTGGGCTATTGTTTCCCTAATGACATTATATGAAATTTGGCCGAAATGGCCAATTTTGACCATTTGGGCCAATAATAATTTTTAAAATTGCCCCAAAAAAAAATTAGCAATGGCTAACGACCAACCAGTGTCTCATAAACCGGTGATTGGTCATGTTGAATTTTTTTGAACGGTTGTGTGCTGAAACTACCGCCTGATTATTGGAGATCGTTTTTGTTTTTTGTACTTTATTTTTACAACTACTGAATGTCCCTGATTTGAGCAGACCCCCTAAATAAATATAGACCCCAGCCCTGACCTTCTAAACAAATACAGAACCAATAAACTAATACAAACTCAAGACCTCCTGAATAAATACAGACCTCAGACCGGACTCCCTCAAATTAATACCAACCCTGACCAGACCCCCTAAATAAATACAGACCGCTAAATACAGAGACAAGACCCCAGACCAGATACCCTAAAGTAATAAAGACCTCAGTTTCCCACGTCTCCTCGTTCCTTGCAGTCCACTTCACTCCTCGGCACCATTGCAGACAACGTCCTGACACAAGAGGCAAGGTCAAGACATAGAGAGGTATTTTGTAAGAACGATGGGTATCTGGGAGACTTTCCCGCTCTTCCGAGAGTCCCGGAGGTCTTTACATTTTTCCTGGAGTTTCACGAACATTCCTGGAGAATTGGCAAATATTCTTCATGGGTGATCAAAGTCTCATCTTCAGTAGCGGTATCGTCCTTTTGCCCTTTTTTTTCCGACCATGTATAAATATAATATTTTTTTAAATGTATTTAATGAACACAACAATTTTTTGTTTGATTTTTATTACAGTACTTCACTCGTTTTTAAATACTTGTAGCTCAAAGCACTCATTATTTCCAGAATACCTGGTCCAATGTGACCTGAAACAAAAAACAAAAACAAAAGCTAAAATGGTAAGAAAAACTTTCGCTCTTCGCTCCCGGCTAATGACACCTTTGTAACGGGCAGAGATTCAGCTTCTGCTGTCAACTTTTGTTATAATTTGCAATAGAGGCTATTAGATGTGCCGGTGACAGGTCATTTCAAGCTATACCTCGTCTGCATTGACAATTGACAACCTATAATTTCACAGCAGCAGAGTTTTATCTTGTAGAAAGTACATCAGCGCTTTGAAGGGTGCTTTTATCCTCTTTTAAGTGTTACTTAAAAGACAGGGAGTCAACCAAAAGCAAAAAGGCACAAAAAGGGCCGGGGGTCATTGCATCTAATGGAGACGCTCTTTTCAACCTTATCAGTCCTAGTAAATGCCTTCTTTAAGATATTAGTTTTATCTTTAGAGAGCCGCCGCCGCCGGTATGTAGCACTATATACACATTTTTACCTGTCCTGGGCCTGAAGACAAAGCCTTTCCATCTCTTTTATGTTGGCGGGTTTTAGTGGTCGTAAAAGCAGGTGCATTCACAGCATGAGATAAACAACAAACCCTTTTTTACGCACCTCTGCCAGTGTCTGTAACGCCGTATGTAGGAAAAGCTGAGAGGGGCATGATGTTACCCAATGATGCCTGATCTATGGGAACATTTATTTTTAGCTATAGCAATGACATGACCTTATAGTACCCTGGGGGCCACTATTTTTGATGCTGAAACAATGATCATGAGGATGTAACCTATCAATTCAAACGGCAGATAAAATAGCTGCTACTCTTCTGTGCCTTTAGAGGATACACTTCGTATGTTCACCTTTGAATGTCATTTTACAAGGTATATACAATCTACCTACAAACTGGTGTCACTTTGTATATACGTTACTTTACTTATCTTCTACCGATCCTGAGTTGCATCCTGTATTATACTCCAGAGCTGCACTCACTATTCTGCTGGTGGAGTCACTGTGTACATACATTGCTTTACTTATCTTCTACCGATCATGACTTACATCCTGTATTATATTCCAGAGCTGCACTCACTATTCTGCTGGTGGAGTCACTATGTACATACATTACATTACTTATCCTGTACTAATCCTGAGTTATATCCTGTATTATACTCCAGAACTGCTGCTAAATTCTACTGGTGGAGTCACTGTATACATACATTACTTATCCTGTACTGATCCTGAGTTACATCCTGTATTATACTCCAGAGCTGCACTCACTATTCTGCTGGTGGAGTCACTGTGTACATACATTACATTACTTATCCTGTACTGATCCTGAGTTACATCCTGTATTATACTCCAGAGCTGCACACACTATTCTGCTGGTGGAGCCACTGTGTACATACATTACATTACTTATCCCGAGTTACATCCTGTATTATACTCCAGAGCTGCACTCACTATTCTGCTGGTGGAGCCACTGTGTACATACATTACATTACTTATCCCGAGTTACATCCTGTATTATACTCCAGAGCTGCACTCACTATTCTGCTGGTGGAGCCACTGTGTACATACATTACATTACTTATCCTGTACTGATCCTGAGTTACAGCCTGTATTATACTCCAGAGATGCACTCACTAATCTGCTGGTGGAGTCACTGTGTACATACATTACATTACTTATCCTGTACTGATCCTGAGTTACATCCTGTATTATACTCCAGAGCTGCACTCACTATTTTGCTGGTGGAGTCACTGTGTACATACATTACATTACTTATCCTGTACTGATCCTGAGTTACATCCTGTATTATACTCCAGAGCTGCACTCACTATTCTGCTGGTGCAGTCACTGTGTACATACATTACATTACTTATCATGTACTGATCCTGAGTTACATCCTGTATTATACTCCAGAGCTGCACTCACTATTCTGCTGGTGGAGCCACTGTGTACATACATTACATTACTTATCACGAGTTACATCCTGTAATATACTCCAGAGCTGCACTCACTATTCTGCTGGTGGAGCCACTGTGTACATACATTACATTACTTATCCTGTACTGATCCTGAGTTACAGCCTGTATTATACTCCAGAGATGCACTCACTAATCTGCTGGTGGAGTCACTGTGTACATACATTACATTATATATTATCCTGTACTGATCCTGAGTTACATCCTGTATTATACTCCAGAGCTGCACTCACTATTTTGCTGGTGGAGTCACTGTGTACATACATTACATTACTTATCCTGTACTGATCCTGAGTTACATCCTGTATTATACTCCAGAGCTGCACTCACTATTCTGCTGGTGGAGTCACTGTGTACATACATTACATTACTTATCATGTACTAATCCCGAGTTACAGCCTGTATTATACTCCAGAGATGCACTCACTAATCTGCTGGTGGAGTCACTGTGTACATACATTACATTATATATTATCCTGTACTGATCCTGAGTTACATCCTGTATTATACTCCAGAGCTGCACTCACTATTTTGCTGGTGGAGTCACTGTGTACATACATTACATTACTTATCCTGTACTGATCCTGAGTTACATCCTGTATTATACTCCAGAGCTGCACTCACTATTCTGCTGGTGGAGTCACTGTGTACATACATTACATTACTTATCATGTACTAATCCCGAGTTACAGCCTGTATTATACTCCAGAGCTGCACTCACTCACTGACTCCACCAGCAGAATATTGAGTGCAGCTCTGAAGTATAATGCATTCCAGTAATAAGAAAACATTTGGTGACATTTTATAATTTAATTTATTTATTGTCAAAAGAATTGCACTAATATTTAAACTGTTATTTTTATTTCTTTACTATTGTTTACTAATTATTATTTTCTTTTAAATTATAAATGTCCCAAAATTATATCTTTTTTATATGAGGGTGCGTCCTTTCTGGATATTTATCTTTTATCTAAAGCAGAAGCAGCTACAAATAGTGGAAGATCCAACATATCCATGCATTACATCTACAGCCCATTGATTCCAATAAGAACAATGTAATGCTTTATTTCCCCTATAGAGGCGCTGCAGGGAAATACTTACTGACAAATTACCCCTCAGATAACAGATAATAACTGGGGGCACCAGTAGAGTGGAAACTTGTGATTAGCTTATCGTCACGTGACCCTTCTAACAAAAAGATGTTGTTCAAAGTGGCCAACCCCTTTAAGTAATAGGCAAGATGAACAGCCAATTCTGGTGTATTTCAATGGACCCTGAACGGTTTGCCCATATATGGTATGGGGAACCCGACACGCATCATAGGGCATCCCAGTCCAACACG
This sequence comes from Rhinoderma darwinii, assembly GCF_050947455.1. Classification (NCBI taxonomy): domain Eukaryota; kingdom Metazoa; phylum Chordata; class Amphibia; order Anura; family Rhinodermatidae; genus Rhinoderma; species Rhinoderma darwinii. The sequence goes on along the minus strand of NC_134687.1, from coordinate 13,135,475 downwards.
TTACTTATGCTTATGTAGACCACAATGAAGTTTAACAGTGGAGCACAAAGGGTTTACGGCAGAGGTAAAAAATTACAGTGCCTCTAGTGGTCGTCTTCCTATTTTCCATAAACCCAGAATGTATGTTGTTATGCAAACTACCATCCTATACCAATGCAGATATATACAGTATGTCACTTAGGGTCTGTGGAGAGCTGGATGACAAATTCTATGACCATAATAATGGAGGCCACGATAGCTCAGGAACCATTGAATTCATTATTATGAGTCTTCGCAGAAAAGGACGACTCAGGGACTTCTTCAGGTCATTCTTCTATTTTAGGGGGAAATTCTCTTTAGTTTTATAACCTCATCTTATTCTCGTCTCATGCCTCCAGACATCGGTCCACAGCCAATGTCTTCCATATTCAAAGTGTATCTTCTCCAGCCAACAGCTCCGCTCTGCTCAGTCCAATCTCTTTCACCTCTTGACGGGAATTGCCTCATATGTTTCAAAGAGTCTATCATTCCTCAGCTCACCTCCAAGCTACACTGATGTGTTTCCGAAATCTATAGCCCTATAAAAAAAATCACATTAAGTGTTTGGGTAACTTTGTACCATTCTCTGCCTGCGGGGCCCTATTTTATGTTCTCGGCTAGAACTCTATCATGTAATTAAATGACTTTTCTGTGGAGCTTCACATTTGATGGAGAATGAAATCCAAACAGGAGTAGCGTTTCCTCAACATGCGTTTATGACCTCCAGCCATGGCGTTGACAGACGTAGCCGTGGAAAGATTCATTGCTAATGCAATAAAAGATTTAAGAGCCGGAGTTACTCTGATACATGTCTTATAAGAGTCACTGAGCGGAGATTACATAGAAGGACACCTTGTAAAATTCACATATACACACACTAGATTAACTACTTGGACAAAACTATTTACACCCCCTCCTCTAATTTATTGTTGTAATAATTTCAGCCACATTCAGGTACATAGAATGCAGCCTATAGCCAAGGGCAAAAAGTAGAATTGATCGTACTGGAGAGATCATTGACATGCAACATGGCACCATCGCAGTAGTCAGTTCACAGTCGTAGCTAGGTTTTTATTCACCCAGGGCAAATATCAAGTTCAGCCCTGCAACTAAATACCCTGGCCAAAGTAGAGTGGGCTTTTGCTGCCCCTCTCTGGCACTGAGCACACAGGACCTTTTGCCCCTTCACCGTCCTCCTTTAGTTATGCCACCAATAAGATTGTCTAATTTCTGCCCTGCCGGAGCTGGCGGGGTATGTAATGCCAACTGTAATGTTTCCCGGAGGAAGAATAATGCCCTGGGGCAAATTGTTCTGATTTGGGTTTAGCCCCTTAGTTTCAGAGAAGGGAAATCTTAAAGCATTAGTCCACCATAGAATTACATTTTCCCATTTATATCTAGATATCATCTGCATAAAGTGATCGCCTTGCTTTACTTGTTCTGTTCAAGAGTTACAGACTGTATTATACATTTTCACAGCCAGAGCTGCATTCATAATTCTACCAGTTCCTAAGTTCAAGTGTCCCAGCACTCCCTGCTTCATCAGTGACTGCACAGACCTTGCTCTGGTAATATGCATTCTGAGAAGCCTGGTCTTTATACAAGCAGCTGTGCGGTAAGTTCATGTAGTTACAAAATGACCCACTGCATTATAGGAACTCAGCTACATTGGCAGCCGATTCCGCCTGTAGCCCACAGGCCAGGCTTTATCAGACAGCATTAGTGCCCATAAGTGGCTGAATGGGTTAATCCTAGCTACTGGGTCAAAAGAAGTGACTTCACTGTCCCTCTGATGTCTTAGACACCCGGCTTTCTGTTTCTTCCAGAGTCAAGGGTGCAGGGCGGTATGTGACATGACACCCATCAGCTCTGTTCAGTGGCTGGGGGGCTCACAGGGTGCAGGGGCATATGTTAAAAGCTACTATTCAATCTTGGCAATTTTGAAGGACATTTAGAGGGCACATTTGCCCTTACTGTTTTAATGTGATAAGGAGATCTGTAAAATGTGAGAATACAAAGATCCGTGTCAGTGACAAAATCCGTATAAAAAATCTACCAAAAATGTTTTTTGTTTTTTTTATTGTTATTCCCCTTCAAAGTGGAAAGAAAACATAGAGAAGTACACATATATACCGAAGGTCCAAGAGTTGTGAAGGAATATTGCTGTAATGCTTAAAATGAACCATTGTCTTGGCTGCTGTGTTTGAAGGATGGAAGGGAGGAAAGAAGCTTAATAAGAAAAAAGGAACAAAGGTGGGGAAAAAATAGAGGAAGAAGGGACACTAAAAAGCGAGATGGAATGGTAATAGAGAAGAAGGGGAGGAGAAAGGAAGGAAGGGAGCTAAAAAATAAAAATGTGAGGAACTAAGGGAAGCAGGAAGGAATAATAAAAGAAGGGAGAGGAAGAAAGAAAGAAAGAAAGAAAGAAAGAAAGAAAGAAAGAAAGAAAGAAAGAAAGAAAAAGAAAGAAAGAAAGAAAGAAAGAAAGAAAGAAAGAAAGAAAGAAAGAGAAAGAAAGAAAGAAAAAAAGAAAGAAAGAAAGAAAGAAAGAAAGAAAGAAAGAAAGAAAGAAAGAAAGAAAGAAAGAAAGAAAGAATAATGGAAGGAGATTAAAAAGAAAAAATGTAGTAACAAAGAGAAGAAAAAAGGCAGGAAGGATGGGATAAAAGATATAAGGAAGGAAGGAAGGAAGGAAGGAAGGAAGGAAGGAAGGAAGAAGAATGGAAGGAGCTTAAAAAGAAAAAATGAAGTAACAAGGAGAAGAAAAGGGAGGAAGGATGGGATAAAAAATTTAAGGAGGCAAGGGAGGATGGGAGGAAGGGAGAAAGGAAGCTTTAAAAGAAGAAAGGGACGAAGGAAGGGAAAAGAGAAGAAAATTGAGCAAGAAGGTATGCTAAAAAGGGAGCTAGAATAGTAATAGAGAAGAAGGGGAGGAGAAAGGAAGGAAGGAAGGAAGCTTAAAAAACAACCTGGGGGAATTAAGGGAAAACATGAATGAAGAGTAAAAAAAGAAGGAAGGAAGAGAGGAAGAAAGGAATGAAGAAAGAAATGGAAAAAAGAAGAATGGAAGGAGCTTAAAAAGAAAAAATTAGGTAACAAAGAGAAGAAAAAAGGGAGGAAGGATGGGATAACAGAAGGAAGGATGGAAGGATGGAAGGAAGGAAGGACGGGAAAAGAATGGGGTTACAGGAAAAAAATAAGTAAATACACTAATAAGGAACAAGGAAGAGAAAAGAGAAGTTAGGAAGCAAGCTGAAAAGAAGAGATGAAGGAGGGAGGGGAGAAAGGACAGCTGGAAGGAAAAGAATGGAAGGGGAAAAAGAATTTAGGAAGGTAGGTGCTGGGTTATATGTAAGCATTGATTACTTTTACAACTGAAGCATTTAGATTTGTTCTCTAAAATAAGAATTATAATAAACGAATGACTGAGTGTGATGATGAATCCTGTTTTTTGCTCTCATCGGCAGAATTCCAAATCTGAAAATTATTTGATATAATAAACTCCGGTAACACATGATAATAAGAAATGTAACAATGTGGGGTTCTCTGGGACGGTAACAGACTTCGGAAGCAAAATGACTGATCCCACATTTGGCCAGTGCCCAAGGGGTCCAAAGCCAATAGTGGCCCAGCAAACCTCATTCAGATGCAGAAAATAAATGCTGCTCAACCTGTGTACTATGACTATGGTTATTGATAAGGGGTCCCGATCACACTTAGCTTACAATATCCTTGGAAAGTTAGAAGCCGCTAGGCAAGTGACCAACATGCGGCCAATCTGACCTGCTGAAAATAAAGCCCGCAGGTAGAGATAAGAAGTTACTTCCACGTTGCTCCTTGCTGATGGTGCGGAAGGGGTTAACCTTGCACAGAGCTGGAGCCCTGATATATAAAAATGACTACTTATATACATCTCCGCTCCAGTCCAGGTGCTTTCTCAGCAGATGTCCGAATCACGCAGCTCCGCTGATTTATACGGCTACATTAAGATTAAATCAAAGCTTTAAGTGGAGTTGATTACAACTTGTAAGCACATAAAGGCTTCTCAGATGGCGGAGCCGAGCAGCAAAAATACGCCAAAAATAGCCGCAAAAATACCGTAGGAACGCAAACTGGTCTGGTAATGGAGATGGAGATTTATAAGGTTGACCTGTTGTCCTGCAGCGTCCCCCCGGCTTGTAAATGCTGGTCTGACAACAGGACCGTAGTCATCATCACAGCTCATTAGCACATTCACAAGGCGGATATGTTAATGTGACATTAAAAGGTACATTATTTCATTTTGAATATTACAGCGGCGGCGGCGGCGGCGGCTTTGTCACCATAACATTAAATGTGTTAGTGGAGTCAGGTTGAGTCTGAAAAAAGCTTCTCCACATTTGTTTTTTCACAATGAGTTTGTTGTAACGGGACTTTAAAGTGTTAAGTAGAAGTCTACAATTCCTTAATGACTTCAGCCAAAATGAGGTCAATGTGAATCTGCGAAAGTATTTTTTTTTTTCTTAAAGGACTACTCCAGCCAAATTGTGTTTTGCTTAGTGCAGGGCCTGAGGGGGCGGAGCATGACACAGAGAGAACATCACAGAGAGAATCCTTGTGTCATGCACCGCCCACTCAGTCCCTGCCATAGGAATAAGACAGTGTATCAGTTTTGCCTGGAGTGCTACGTTAACTTTGACTGAGTAGATGACACAATCCCCCCCATAAGGGTGTTAGGCTTTGCTGTGTGCACAGTGCCCTAAGGCGCCCATATCACAAATGCCAATTATCTTCTCTACGTTCTTGTAGTTTAGAGGGAAACTGTAGTATACACCCACACAAATATATCGGAAGAGCAAATAAACTCCATGTAGATGTTTCTTTCAAGTTCCGGGAAAGTGCGAGCCAAAAAGGCCATTTATGTTGCCCTCGTTGTGGTTGCTTTGGTGGAAGAAAAGTACATTACTGCAGGTTGGGACTAGATCAGGTCAAGTAGAAGTAAGAAAGACCATTTTAGAGTTTGGAGTGGTAGTAAGTTTGAATGGTAACCATCTCAGGTAGCTTCCCAAGTCAGATCACCCACAGGACCAGACACATCTTCATCTGTTGCTTCAAATGTGCCACTATTATTATTTACCACAGTTTGGTCTTTGTCCTGGTCACCATGGGTTTATATGGTTTTCTTAATGAATGTCATGTCTTCTGCTTGGGTCTCTCGGGTCCTTGAAGGCATGTTTGTAATTTTTTCCAAGCATTATGGTCTTCTCATAATATGTCCAAAATAAGATAAAGCTTCAAATGGGTCATTAGTGTTTTTGAAGTCGAAGTTTCTGCTTGATTCGACCAAGATCTTCTCGTTTCCATCACTTGATGTCCATAATAAAAGTCTTTGCCTTCACCAACCTTCAACAGTTGACTTTCCCTATGATTCTTCTTCACCTTCCAACTTTCTCACCCATTAAGAGCTACAGAAAATACCATCATAGTCCGGATAGTTCTAAAATGTATTTCCAAGTAGGTATGGACATTTTCTGTAGGCCTTTCATCCTTGATCTACCATGGTATACTGTGCATCCTATGTCTTTTGTTTGTTGATCTATCCTAGTGTACTAGACAAACACTTTTATGCTAAACCCGCCATGGCCATCAGCCGATAGCTGTGGTTCCGGCTCCCGGCATCCCCATCAATTTTACCGGGGAGGCCTTCTCTAGCCAGTGGCCACTTCCAGTTACATGTACTATTACCGGGTGGCCATTCAGATGGATGACTCAAGTCTGCCAGAATGGGAGGCGCTCTTACGGATTGGCTGTCCGTTTTGGTTCATAGACGGGGACCGCCCTCTATGACATCCATGAGCCCTAATAGGGCATATGGACAGGGATTGTCTCCATGAGACAACCTCTTTAAGGTAGGCATGACTTAAAGCAACACTGGCACTCTTCTATATGCATCTGTGCCATACCTCAGTGGGTTCTTGATGGATGATTGGTACAACGGCCACAGGGGAACCATGAATATGTCTTCTGACCACTCCTTGGATCAGGATAACTGCTTTTGATGCATGATGGGATTGAGCTATGAAAATACCTTTGCTGTTTGAGTAGGTAAAAGCTTCTGGTACTCTACGTTTTTTTCGCCGTCACTTCTGAAGCAGTCTTCGCCCCATCATGAAGTTCCATTTCGTGGCATCGCTCAGTTGTCTGCCGAGACGTCTGTGTTTACAGGATTCGCTCCTTCTTCTGCCAGCAACACTTTACATTCACATGTGAAAAAAAAAAAGACTTTGATTGAAAATGTTTTGATGCACAAAAAGCTTCTTTGGTATCGGCATTTTTCTGGCAGATAAGATGGAGGATGCCCACTGTGAATGGACTGCGGGTAAACTACATACAGCCCCTACAACAATATTAGACACTTCTTTGAAATTGTAACTTACAGGGGATGTCTGACCCTAACAATCCCTTCCTACGTGCCCATAATCTTAAAAATAAAATATTTATAATATAGTTATTGTTAAAATTTGGCACGGTTTCCACGCCACGGGTCACCAGGGTCTCTGTTGTCAGTCACGTCATATAAAAAGTGTTTCACGAATAGGGGGGCAAATGTTGGGAGGTTTGCTGGCCAGTGATGTGTTGTCCATAATGTGACATGTAACGCCGTCGTTCCCCAACTTCGGACGGCCGCGACCGCAGACCTGTGACTTCTCGCCAGCATCTCCATCCTCAGAGACGCCAGCTTACGCAGCCAATCTGCTCTGGAATGTCTCCTAGGGAGCGCGCGCACAGTCGTCTTCGGCCTTAAATGGCCAGCGGGCGCACATACAAACAGTTCCCTAACCAATCCCCAGATTATCCTGGACTATATAAAGGACTCTGCCTTTCCACTCCTTGCCTGAGCGTTGTTGTTGTATTCCCATGTTAGTCTTGCAAATGGTCCCTTAGTTTTTATCCGGCTCTCAGTGTTCCCGTATCCTACTACCGGTATCCTGTATCCCGTAACTGTGCTTATTCCTGAGTGGCATCTAGTGTTGGAGTCGTGCTGTCGTCTGCCACGTTCCGTCTCATTCGCCACATCTGGTGTCATCTGCCACATCTGGTGTCACCTGCCACATCATGTATCATCTGCCATGTCTGGTGTCATCTGCCACGCCAAGCATCACCTGTGCCACGTGTCTGCTACTCCGAGCATCTGCCTGAACATCCTCCCATGTACTCTTACCCTAAAGACTGTTATTTGACTGTAGTTGGCCAGCTGCGGAGCGGCCTAGTAGGTCCACATACCCCACAGGTGTGACATCACATAACCATGGTAGACAATTGCTGGCTGCTGTGGACACATCTCTATCGTAGGCACATCTTCGAGGTAGCCAGAAATTGGCAGCCGTGAACCGCAGGGGGCATGACATCCAGTGCTGTCTCATGTCACATGACCATGACAGCCAATTGCTGGCCGTTGTGGAGACATACATGGATCACATAACGTGGCATTGGTGGGAGATCCGTGACCGGTGGCAAATATATTACATTATTTTTTTGTGACCCAAAGGGAAATGGGGCCAAGGGCTAAAATCAACATGGGCACCCACGGTTTTTTGCACAGCCTTGTAATACTGGTAATACTGGAGATAAATTGGAATTGGCATAGTTGACATGGCAGGTAGCCAAACATTGGACATCTGGTGGTCTTCGTCTGGTCTATGACAAGATGGCGTCTAATGCCTGAATTTCCATGATGTGTTTGCCGTTCTCTGGTGATTCGGAGCAGTTTTTTAGTCAAACATTTATTTTCCTTCTCACTTGTTCGTGTGATTAACTCCGGCAAAATTTGCCACTCGGTGACTAAGAGACAGTCCCATTGTGCTGAGCTACGAAAGGGTAAAAAATTCCACAGATAAAATAGGCAAGGAAGGCTTCACGCTATGTTATTCTGTGCGGCTGATTCATCAAAGTGTCGGAATATCTCAAGGTTTGATGAATCAGCAGGAAAGAAGAACATTCAATAATGTTTCATTCGGCTGAGGGAATATTCTGCGTGGACGGAGAGATTGCAGAGCGTGCCCGGCTCCGTCGTAGACCGCGACGGAAGGCCCCAGGGCTGACTGGCCCACCAGAGTACCAGAGGATGCTGCGGTGCGCCCAGGCTCCAAATAACCCGCCCCAAAGGACCATTTGGTGGTGACTTTGGGGCCAATCACTTACCACTAGGGTCTATTTCTTATGGCATGATGATAAATAACCCTATAACCTTATTGATGATATTTACAGATGTAATTAATAGCGGACGTCTTCTGTATAGATGGAGGGTGGGACCGTGGAAGGACCCCCAGTCCATTACTGGAGTGACCCATATTCATTAAAGGGGTTCAAGATTTTTTGGAACAGCTGCAAATGTCCTAAAAGTAAAAAATAATTAGTAGTCCCCTATTCTTCCACCGGCGATCCAGCGCTGCCGCTCCGGCGGTCCCCCCGGTGTTCGTTTACAGGCGGGCAGCATGTGACCGTTGCAGCCAATCAGAAGCCTCAGCGGTGACGTGTTGTTTCTTGGCATCATGACACCCATCGCTGAGCGTTCATGCCAAGAATACGACACATCACCGCTGAGGCCTCTGATTGGCTGTAGAGGTTATATGCTGCCCGAATGTAAACAACCATCGCCGGAGCGTCAGCGCTGGATCTCCAGGGGTAAAAATAGGTAAATACTGATTCTTTTTTTCTTTTAGGACATTTGCACCTGTTCCAAAAAAAAAAATAAAAAAAAAATTAACAAGTCGAATAACCCCTTTAAACCTCACAAACATTTCAAAGGGACCTTTCTAATATTCTTTGTATTTCAATTTCTCACCATTCTTAAGATCTCTGCTTGCTGTCAGTGAATGGGGATATTCTTGTTTAGGCTATGCAAACACTGGTGCCATGACTATTGTTTATAATAAAGGCATGACGCTGTGCCAGATCTGCCGTACGATGGATCCAGGCGGAGACCGATGGTCCACATTAGGGCAGGTTTACTTTTGTGTCTAGAAAGTGTCGAAAAATGTGTCAAATTTTGGGAAAAATTGGCGCCATTTGGTGTAATTTCTACGCTTGCACCTCACTGGACACTTTTTAAAAGTGTTCGGAAAGGGGGTGTGGCTTGATGTTGAGGGTGTGGCTTAACTGAAAGGGCGTGGCTTACAATGTGCCGAAGTGTGCCAAAAATGTAGCAAAAAAACTGCCTTCGAATAACTATGTGAACGGAGCCTTACAGCCAGAAGCAGAAAACTGGTCCTGACCTAGCTCCGCTCACACAGCTGAGGTTTTGTTACAATATATCAGTTCAGAGAATACATTGTAAGCTAAAGACAGCAGCACAAAATGTTTCTTCTGTCCTTGACTCCCGTCTGGCTACAAATGTAACGATTATAGTTAGGTTTGCCTACACTGATACATTGTAACAAACAGCAGCTGTGTGATCAGAATAAGGACAGGATGGATTGCCAACTTCTGAGTATAAACAAGAATTTTCGCAATCACTGTCAGCAAGCAGAGATCTTGACAATGAAATGCAACTGAAACACAAAGTATATTAGAAAGTTACAGAACTTTCTATGTTACTATCAAGAAACTTTATTAAAAAGACAAAAAAAATACAGCACGGTTCTGCCGGTTGCTTCCAGTCATGTGACCTGACATGATCGCCCTTTCTGTATAATTATAATCTGATATCCCACAATGCACTCTACTCTGATAACTAGAATTATGTGGAATTACCTTTAGCTTTGTATGGGAATGGAGAAGAAAATAAGTAAAGTAAATGTCTGGTAACAGGAAACCAATAGAACTTTATATACAGCTTTGGATGTGAATGCAGTAGAAAGTTTGCCATAATTCAATAATCTTTCATGATACGTACTGGAAGGTGATAGAAACAAGAATCCAGTAGATCTTTAAATGTAGCTTTCAGTGTGAATGTAGAAGAAAACGTCACACTGCTCGAAGTTACTGCAAGTAAAGCTCTGGTATCGGGAAACCATTCCAATTGTAGATTAAGCTTTGGCTGTGAATGGAGAAGAAAGCATCACACTGCTCGAAGTTACTGCAAGTAAAGCTCTGGTATCGGGAAACCATTCCAATTGTAGATTAAGCTTTGGCTGTGAATGGAGAAGAAAGCATCACACTGCTCGAAGTTACTGCAAGTAAAGCTCTGGTATCGGGAGATAGGAAAAATTGTGGATTTAGCTTTGACTGTGAATGGAGAAGAAAGCATTTCATCATTTCAAATTAGTACTTGACGTATACAGCAAGGTTTTGGTGAGAGGAAGTAGAATTTTAAATTTAGCTTTATAGGTGAATGGAGAAGAAAACATCACACTGATTGAAGTTACTACAAGTAAAGCTCTGGTATCGGGAAACCATTCCAATTGTAGATTAAGCTTTGGCTGTGAATGGAGAAGAAAGCATTACATCATTTAAAATTAGTACTTGACGTATACAACAAGATTTTGGTGACAGGAAACAAGTAAAATTTAAAATTGAGCTTTGTAGGTGAATGGAGAAGAAAACATGACATACAGATGTAGTCATCTTTATCTTGACTTTTAACACATTAAATGCCCAGTAGCAAGAAACATTAGCTTGACTTCTTCAATGACCTTTGTTGTGTGATATCGCCCTGCAGCACGTTATCAAGGAGTCAAGATAAAGATGGCTACATCTGTAACTAAAATTGCGTACAAGATACTGTATTAAAGCAAAGTTCTGGCCACGGGAAACCAGTAGATTTGTCCATTTTAGACTTGGATGGGAATAGAGAGGAAATAACGCAAGGTATTTGGTGAAGATTTATAGTACAGATGTAGCCAATTTTATCTTGACTCTGATAAGTTGCTGCAGCGCCATGTCACACAATAAAAGCCATTGAAAAAGTCAAGTTAAAGTTTCTCGCCGCTGTGTATTTAATGCGTTAAAAGTCAAAATAAAGATGGCTACATCTGTATGAAAGTAGAGGCTCCCTTTAAGAATTATTCGACCTCCTTATACGCGACTCCTGCCCGGAGCTTTTCCTACGTCCTGAACTTTCTATATACAAATCCCCGATACCCCCGAAGCTGCACCATGGGACGCTGGCTATTAGACCTTGGCTTCTTGTCAAGGTTTCCGCCTTTTAGCGATTGACACGGGAACAAACAAATCTTCCCCGGGGAACTTTCTGCCTCCTGATTAATTCATCATCTCGTTGAGTTAATTCTCTGCTGTCTCATAATTAAATACTGTAAACATGGCGGGGTGGGGGGGGGGCAGTGAACCATGCGGGGACTAGCGGGGACCGCCACCAATAATGGGGCCACATCTACTCTATAGAGCGAGACTTCCCCTGTCACAGGCCCAGAGGGGGTTAAACTATCTGGAGTAACCACTTCTATGCCAGACTGCTCCATAAGGGCCACAGGGGGAATCTCCATAAATCTAAGGACCGATTTCACCCGTCACATGGCGGCACCAATATGACATCACCCACAAGTTGTGATACAGCTTTCCCGGGATCCGGAACGGCAATTCTGCTTATAATGTAGCCAGACCTGCCCTATTCTGGACCAGTGTATACCTAGACAGATTTGCCCTTCAGGACTCTATAAAAGTTGGGTGACAACCCTAATGAAGGGCGGTAATAGTGGCCATGTTGATTGTCACCCAGCTTTCCTAGACACGTGAGGTGTTTTTTATGGTCATGGGATTTGCTGTTACTTTAGGAAAGGGCAGAGGAATTGGTTGTTTGGAAAAAATGTTGAACCAGACATATTTTGGTCATGATCACAGCTGAGGGTTTGTTACAATTGTATCCAGTCAAGATTCCTTATGACAAATCTCTCTCCTGTCCGATGTGCCAGCATACTTATAAACATATGTTAGGTCTTATTAACTGAATAAAAAGTTCTAGAACTTTTTTTTAATATTCTTTTTTCTGTCAATGTAAAACAATTTTCAAGATCTCTGCTTGATGTCAGTGAATGATATTTTTATTTTTGCTTGTTTAAAGGGGTTTTCCCACAAAATATGTAGCCCTTATCATCAGGATGGGGATACATGTGTGATTGCTGGGGGTCTGACCACTGGCACCCCCAGCGATGAGGGGAACGTGGAACCATAAGAATGAAGTGCTGGTGCACATGCTCGGCAAGCGCTCCATTCATTTCTACGTTACGTGTGGGACCGCTGTCTTTGGCAGCTCCATAGAAATTATTGGAGTCCTGGCAGAACATGCACATTCTCATGGAGCACTTTGGGGGACTTTAGGTCCCCGTTTTCCTAATCGCTAGGGGTCCCAGCGGTTGGACCCCCAGTGATCACGCATGTATTCCCTATCCTTTGGATAGGGAATACATGTCTATGTGGGAAAAGCCCTTTAAATTCACATTCTGAAAACCCATACAGACCTAACACTTCTCACAGCTGAGGGTTCGCTACAATTGTATCCAGTTTAAAAAATCCTCTATGAGATTAATACATCAGCAGCACAAATTTCTCTCCTGTCCTTGTTTCAATGTATCAGTGTATAGTCCAGATTGTTTAACTCACAGAGGATTGACTAGACTGGATAAAACTGTAACAAACCCTCAGCTGTAAGTAGTATTAGGTCTGTGCAGGATTTTTTATCTTCAACAAGAATGTTTCCATTCAATGACAGCTAGCCGAGTTCTTAAAAACAGTGAAGAACTGAAACACATAAGGGGAAATGAATTAAAACTGCACCAGTCTAAAAAATAATAATTTATTAAGCGTCACACACCTCTTAATAAATATGTCCCATCTTTGACTGTCTGTGTGACACTGAATGAAACTGGCGCAGATTTCCGCTATAAATTACGTCAGCTTCTAGCGTAAATTATAGTAAACACATCGGGTAGACACACCCCTTTGCTAAGCTCCGCCCACTTTCTCGAAGAAAAGTGGGGAAACAAACTAAAAGTTAAATTTTTTGGGGAACTTTTGGGCCGTTTGCCACATTTTTATGCCGGAAATCTGGCCTAGAAATTTTTAATTATGCTCAAAATGCCTAAGACTTCTCACAGCTGAGGGTTTGCTACAATTGTAGCCAGTCTAGGCAAATTTCCATGAGCTAAACAGCATCTTGCAGAGATTCCAGATCTTCATAGAGTCAGATCGCGATAAAGGGCTATTCCTATTGTGATACTGTGTATTTTTTAAATTATGCTACAAAACAAATTAATATTGTTTCAATTGCTCCCGTTTCTTCCAAACACCCGTCGCCGCTCCTGTCAAGATAACAAGTCTTGATAATTTGTGATGTGCAAGTGTTAAAATAGACTGAGGCTGTACACGGAGGCGGATAATAATGAGGAGACGCTTAATAAACAGCACAATATTTATTGCGCCTCGTTGCTTTGTGTCGCTGTTATCGCTCGGGATGAACGCTCCACTTCACGCCACGAGCAGACGTATCATTAACCGACTCGCACATCTGGTCTATTCTCGTACTGAACATGCATGAGGCTGATACAGAAGTCCCGCAACGCCACATCTTATAAAAAAATCCACCTACCAAAATACGAAACAATCCAATGCGGAGAGTCGAAGAATAAGGGCATGCCCACACGTGGCGGTTTTCCTCCGCAACTGTCCGCATCAATGCCGCACAGAATCTGCGTTGCAGATTCTGCGGCGGATCTGCCCAAAATGTGCAGTAAATTGATGCGGACTAGCTGCTGCGGACTGCGGTAAAAGTGCTTCCCTTCTCCCTATCAGTGCAGGATAGAGAGAAGGGACAGCACTTTCCCTAGTGAAAGTCAAAGAAATTCATACTTACCGGCCGTTGTCTTGGTGACGCGTCCCTCTTTCGGCATCCAGCCCGATCTCCCTGGATGACGCGGCAGTCCATGTGACCGCTGCAGCCTGTGATTGGCTGCAGCCTGTGATTGGCCTGTGATTGGCTGCAGCCGTCACTTAGACTGAAACGTCATCCCGGGAGGCCGGACTGGAGAAAGAAGCAGGGAGTTCTCGGTAAGTATGAACTTCTATTTTTTTTACAGGTTGCTGTATATTGTGATCGGTAGTCACTGTCCAGGGTGCAGAAACAGTTACTGCCGATCGCTTAACTCTTTCAGCACCCTGGACAGTGACTATTTACTGACGTCTCCTAGCAACGCTCCCGTCATTACGGGAGCCCCATTGACTTCCTCAGTCTGGCTGTAGACCTAGAAATACATAGGTCCAGCCAGAATGAAGAAATGTCATGTCCAAAAAAGCAAGACGTATCCGCAGCACACATAACATGTGCATGACAGCTGCGGACTTCATTGCGGAAATTAGAATCTCCATTGAAGTCAATGGAGAAATTCCGCCATGAGTCCGCCACTGCTCCGCAACAGACAGAGCATGCTGCGGACACCAAATTCCGCACCGCAGCCTATGCTCCGCAGCGGAATTTTCAGCCACGTCTAAACGAAGCCTACTAAAAAGAAGTGGAATTCAATGGAGAAACGGCTCCGCTGCAGATTAACGCTGCGGAGTGTCCGCAGCGGAATTCAAGAGCAATTCCGCCACGTGGGGCTTTGCCCTTAGGAAGGAAAAATATCTGCTCATCCGGAACCCATTGCTTCGGAATAAGTGGTAATCGGGAATTAATTAAAAATAGTCCCAATGGCAGTTGGCTAGGAGATCACCCAATGGTCCTAAATTGGGGACCAGTGGGAAAGCCTGAGGGGCTCTATATTCAGAGTGGACAACAGAAGTTGGTCGTGTTGGGCCTCGAGCAACGAGGATCGGGGTGGGTGCTTTTCTACTTCACCTTCTTGGGCCCCAATTCACAATGTTTAACAGGGGCCCTGCCTACCATGTGCTATTATAATACTGGTGCCTTCTTAGGAAACGTTGGGTCCTCACAGGCATAAGGGACCGGATTTGACTGCTACCTCTTCACTTCCTATAGCTACGTCCCTGCCTAAGTCCTATTCTGCTTTGTCATCAGGCCGGGTGCAATTTTTCATAATGTCACCCTGTTGGTCCCAAGATTGCAACACTGGATCATAGCAAGGGCAACAGGGGCAATTGCCCCAGTGCCTCCATCATTTAGGAGTCTTTTGCCATCCATAGCAGCCCACTTTGAACTTCTTCCTGGGCAACAGTCCACCTCACCCTATCTACTTCACCCTTAACTTGTGCATGTTTTCCCAGGTCTGCATGAGTCCTTGAAGACTAGCGGTCCCTGACATCTTCCTGTTTGCCTGGTGATAACACCAGTCCTGGTGTGAATTAGTGTTTGTTGTGCATATACAATAGTATTGAAATGGGGGTGGCTTAAGCTGTCCTGTCTGTGGCTGGGAGGCAGCTTGCTGCAGCAGAAACCTTCCCTCACTGCTTTCTTTGTAACGGAGACCAAGCAAGGTAAAGGCACGCCACTTCATCTAGGCCCCATGCCCTTCCTAATCCCCATCTAAACATAAAGAGGCCCAGAAGTTAAAGAAACCCTTTTAGGAGGGTATGTTTACCCAGATCTCCATGAGTCCTCGAAGACTAGCGGTCCCTGGCATCTTCCTATTTGCCTGGTGCGAACAACAGTCCTCGTGTAAAAAAAAAATTTGTGTGCATATATAATAGTATTGAAATGGGGGTGGCTTAAGCTGTCCTGTCTGAGGTTGGGAGGCAGCTTGCAGCAGCAGAAACCTTCCCTCACTGCTTTCTTTGTAATGGAGACCAAGCAAGATAGAGGCACTCCACGTCATCTAGGCCTCATGCCCTTCTGATCCCCATCTGAACATATAGAGAGGGGTCCAGAAGGTAAAGAAACCCTGTTTTTTGCCATATTCGGGAGCTTTCAAAAATCTTTACAGACTAACAGACAGATGATTTATTTCATCGTGTTCTTTTTTTTTCATTTCTAGGTTAAGTGTCCATTTGATTGCGGCATTCTTTAAAGACAAGCACTTACCTCATATGTACTGCCGTGTCCTCCATTGCCTTTATATAATGAGTCCTTGTACTTTTTCTACCCTTTTATATGTTTTTTATATCAACCTCTATTTATGATTTGTTTTTTAACTCACTCCTGGGCCTCCATCATTTAGGAGTCTCTTCCCATCCATAGCAGCCAACTCTAAACTTCTGCCTGGGCGAGAGTCCACCTCACCGTATCTACTTCACCCTCAACTTGTGCATGTTTACCCAGATCTCCATGAGTCCTCGAAGACCAGCGGACCCTGGCATCTTCCTGTTTGCCTGGTACTAACACCATTCCTGGTGTAAATTTGTGTTTGTTGTGCATATACAATAGTATTGAAATGGATGTGGCTTAAGCTGTCCTGTCTGTGGCTGGGAGGCAGCTTGCTGCAGCAGAAACCTTCCCTAATTGCTTTCTCTGTAATGGAGACCTTGCAAGGTAAAGGCACGCGGCACGCCACTTCATCTAGGCCCCATTCTCTTTCCGATCCCCCATCTGAACATAGAGCGAGAGGTCCAGAAGGTAAAGAACCCCTTTTAGGAGGGTATGTTTACCCAGATCTCCATGAGTCCTCGAAGACCAGCAGTCTCTGGCATCTTCCTGTTTGCCTGGTGCTAACACCAGTCCTGGTGTAAATAAGTATTATTGGTGCATATACAATAGTGTTGAAATTAATGTGGCTTAAGCTGTCCTGTCTGTGGCTGGGAGGCAGCTTGCTGCAGCAGAAACCTTCCCTCACTGCTCTATTTGTAATGGAGACCAAGCAAGGTAAAGGCACGCGGCACGCTACGTCATCTAGAGAGAGGTCCAGAAGGTAAAAAAAACCAACCGTTTTTTGCAATATCTCTTTAAGACCGCTTCGGGAGCTTTCAGAAATCTTTGCAGACGATCAGACGGATGATTTATTTCAGCTTTTTTCATTTCTAGGTTGTGTCTACTTGATTGCGACATTCTTTAAAGACAAGCACTTACCTCCCATGTAACGCCGTGTCCTCTCTTCCCTTTATATAATGAGTCCTTGTACTTTTTTTTTATGCTTTTACTTGTTTTTTTTATCTCAACCTCTATTTGCGGTGTTATTTTAGCTCCATTCATCATCAGGATAGTGCGACGTACATACATTTGCCATATATTTTTTGTTCCATTAGGCAGGATTGCAGAATTTAGCAGCAGTATTGAACCTCGTACGCTCAGCAGCGCCTTCTCCACCCCATGGGTAACATTTAGAGGTCCCGCTATCGGCTTGTTGTGCCACAATTAACTGAAGGCTGAGGCACCAGTCGATAGCGTCTGGCAGCGCGGATGTATATTGATTGTAAGCATGCATGCTAATATTGTGCGGCCGATGTAGCTCAATTATTGCTGACCTCGCTAATTAACATATTTGGGACAAGGGAATGGGATCACTTACTGGAAATGTGGAACTGAGGGAGCTCTTATATGAGAAGGGATTCCAATTATTTATAGGGCCTTATATCAAAATACCCTGGACAAGGCACAGTGGCTTGTTGGTGCCCCACTTCTCCGACACCAAGCATCCGGGATAGCTGGGGCATCAGGAAGAAATGAGTAATTAAAAGGTTAAAGTTGTATTCCCATCCTAGGAAGTGATGTCATATCTCTAGGCGATGACATCACTTTCTGAACGGCGGTGGTCCGACTGATGCTGGGATTGATCGAGTCGCAACGCTGCAGCCCCGTCACTGACTTTCTCTGCACAGCAGGTGGAGAAAAGCCTAGACGGGGAAGCAGCGTTGCGGCCCCTTCTATCTCAGGAACGTAGGGGTCCCCTCAGTCGGACGACCACCGAAAGTAATGGCGTATCGTCGCTATATGCTATCACTTACCGCGATGGGAATAACACTTTAAATGACAGAAGCAGCTACAGTTGTCGTTTTTTCATTTTGCAGCACTATCATTCAGAAAATGAAGGAGGGGTTGTCACAGCCCCGCCCCTATTACTAAAAATCACTTAAAGGGATGTCTGCTTTAGGCAGCTCCATGTTATAAGATTATGTGCAGCTAATCATGAGACCCTGAGAGATGCCAATAGATTACATATGTTGTCGGCATCGTTGGCCGCACCGCATAGACTCCACCAATCACAACTTCTGACATGTCTTTGTCTGGTTATGGCCGTGCCCTTCTCATCATTACTGTTTTCTTGACTTTCTCCAGTGCTTTTCTGAAGACTTCTCGTCTACAGTATAATTGATTGTCTAGTTTCTAATGTGCATATGTAGGCGAGGTGAGTTTGTCAATGCAGTTGAGCTGAATTTGTCATTTAACAGAATCATCATTTTGAATAGGACCACGTGTAAACCTAAAAGCTGGCCGTACATATTAGATAATTATGGTGGATCCTACAGATTTGGATAATCTGCTGACGATCTATTGTATTTGGGAGCCGCTCATCTGTTCCTTTCACCCTATGAGGGTCATAGAGGTTAAATTGGGACTGTCTGTTTCTCAGCTCTCCTGGTTTCTTATTGGCGCCTCTTACACCACCCGGCACATGATGCCCACCACCACATTTATGCCCCTTGCCTAAAGTGGTGCCTTGCAAATGGTCTTCTCCCTCATTTAACACTGTGCTTGAGCCTTCGGTCAGTGGAAGTCCATTGTAGGTCAAAATGACATTCCTCCAGGTCAATGAGGCCCATTGATAGGTTCCTAATATGTCCCGGGAGCTTTCCTGGCGCATACACCAAATGCATGACTAAATGCTGCAATGTGCAAGAGAAAACAGCTCACTGACACATTCAGCTCTGCTACATCTGTACTTCAGGAATACGTCCTAGTATTTGATGTGTGTATAAGCGTTAGTTTTTAGACGGAGATTGTTACTGACACCACCTGAGTCAAGTCCTTGTCAGACATCTGACCAGCTCTGCCATCCACTAACAGGTCAAATCCCAGGGGGCAAGAAATGCTGGAGAGGAGGATAAAGCGATGGAAAAGAAATCATTTTATCACAATAAAGTCGAATATTTTTTTGATATGTTCAGGTACAACGTCTGTTGAAAGCTCCGCACACCGGCTCGTGTCCTGCAGGCGCTCCTGTATTACGGATCATATATTGATAGCGTCGGACTTATAATGGAACTGCCGTTTATTTATCTACAATCCGGAAATTTTTAGTTGTTATTAAAATTTCTACCCCAATTTTTTGTAAGAGAAAAGTGAAAAACGGACTTCATTTTATGGGAAGTTTATAATAATCTGAGAAGGACTGGTTGCTATGGACCCAAATCCTGACAACCCCATTGAATAAACTGTGTTTGTCAGATGCGATCTGACGTCGCATGGCGCCCTTGAGCAGTACCTTCCATTAATGCCCCCTTTATAATGTACCATATAGTGCCCAAATGATACAATCATACAGTATATAAATAACCAAACCACCCAGTGCCCAAATAACATTGCCACAAGGTGCCTAGATAACACTGCCGGGCGGTTTCCTAAATGACAGCGCCCAATCAATAATCTAGAGCTTAATCTACTTTCCATAGGTTTAGCAACACAGTGTGGGATTGGGGTGCAAGGTACAGGTGCCCAGACCATAAGGGTCAGTGGTGCCCCATTCGGTAGTGACAAGTAATACAGTAGCACACCCCTAAGCCTAGCCTTGGAGGTTGTTAGGCATTGCATCCCTAGCAACCAGTCTGTCTCAAGGACTTATTTGTTCATCTCAAGGCTGGATTGGCATCGTGATGGCAGGAGAGGAGATTGTCAGCCGGCATGACATGCCATTCTCCATTATAACGGGTGCTGGTGACTAGAAGATGAATTGAAAAGGGGTTTAGCTAAGGGATCAGGGGTTTAGTTAGGACAGATCTATAAGATGTCTTCTCAAAAGGAAGCCGCCTTGAGGATCAACTGCGGGCAGCCACGAAATTTAGTTTTACACAGTGCCCATTAAAGTCTATGGACAATCATGTCTACGAGAGTGGGAGCAGCTTCTGGGTAATAGAGGAGGACTCAAGTGGGGGACCCCACTTTATGATGTCCATCTGCCCTATATGGTCTGTCCAGGTGGGGTAACCACTTTAGTTGAGCTACTTATGGCATGTATACTGACCATAGTCTCTACTATAAGTGTCTATTATAGAGACTAAATTTAAGGGAATCGTAAAAATGAACTTTTCCATTCATCCTCCAAAAAGAATCTCAAACTCAGCAAATTAATTCTACCTTCTCATACAGGGACTGAAATCGAAACGGAAATGTTCCAGCCTTTAGTTACCAAGACCTGAAGAAGTCAGAATCACTCCAAGCAGAAAGTCTGACAGTGTCACATGAGCACTCTCGACTAGGGTTGTCACGATACCAGAATTTGGACTTTGATATCGATACTTTGCCAACAATAATAAAAATTAAAGGTTCTTCCGTTTTCGGATGTGAGGCGCGAGGTGTGATGAATTTTGAACCTCCATGTGCCTCACGTTAATAGTAATTAACCCCATCATGTTCCTCACAGTCATAATGGACAACATTGGGTTAATGTGTGAGGTACATGATGGGGTTAATTACTATTAATGTGAGGCACATGGAGGTTCAAAATTCATAACACCTCGTGCCTCACATTAATAAGTGAAAGAAAGCAGTTTTTATTTTATTAACAGCGTAAACCTCATAAATGACGCTTAAAGTTATTTCGGTCGCGACAATACTGATTGTGTATATTTTATGTATTGAGACTTTTATTTTAATGTTTCAAATTCAACATTACTTTATTTTATTTTACTTTTCTATTTTTAAACTTTAATGTACTGGCATATATCTATATACTGATAGTACACCGGCAGTTGTTAGGACAGACCTCAGTATGACCTAACAACAGAAAATATGGTCAGACAGATCTGGGGTCCTTCAATGGACCCTGGATTGTATGCCCATATATGGTATGTCCCTCTATCGCATCACAGGGATTCCCCCTTCTCATGTTCCCCTTGAATGCTGCGGTGGTGGTCCGCTTTGAAGGGAATAGTGGCGGAGATCAGAGGTTTCTCTGATCTCCGCCATTAGAGCGGGGCTGCGGCTGTGAAATACAACCTGACAACAAGTGTGCACGCGGTCAGCATGAGGTGATGTGGCTGGTGCTGCACTAATGAGTGGCGGCACTAGCATTGAAGACAGTGCATTGGGGGTGTTTTGCAGTGCGCCCGCCATGTTCTTTGTCTTCAGTACTGACGCTCATTAGTGCAGCGCCGGCCACATTACATCATGCTGACCGCGCACGCACACTTGTCAGGACTCAGGAGCGGAGCAATGGCTGTATTACACATGTATTAAACAGCCGCAGCCCCGCTCTGACTACATTCATGTGTTCTGTGACCTTATGTACACGTAGCTCCATGGTGGTCACCCAGACAGGAAGTCACGTGATTAATGCTAAGCAGTCTTAACTCCCACATCCTCTAATTCGGGGAGGGGCTGAAAGAATGGAAATAGCTGTGAATTGCGGAACGTTATCTGATATAATTGTACTATGTGTGGGCGGTTACCGTGGTGGAGTTAGCCTTTAAACTAAATTTAGTGGTGGGTCTTTTACTTTTTAAAGGGTTCCGGTCCTTTCCCAAAACTTCTCATACGTCATAGAGACATGTCAGAAGTTTAGATCGATGGGGGTCCGGGTGCAGAGGGGTGTATAGGCTCTTAGAAAATGTACAACCCATATACAAAATAGACAGTCAGGGATCTGTGTTGAATCTCAGCAACCGGACCGCCACCGATCAACCTTCTGATGTCACTATGACATATCTCACCCAGGGGAGCCAATCAGAGCCAAAGGGACACAGAGCTCCGATCAGTGTTTCTGCCCCTTCATTCCAATGATCAATGGGGGTCTCAGCACCTGGAGCACCAAACTTTCTGACTTGTCACAATGGTGATCAGTTGATCGTGGTGGATCCAGCTACTAGATACATAGATGGGCTGGGTCCACAAGAGCAGAAGCCATTCCACAGTATGGCTAACAGAGCGTGGGATCCCCTCTATAATGTCCATATGTCCTAATATGGCCTATGGACAAGGGTCGTCTTTATGAGAAAACCATTTTTAAGCCTGAACCTTCCTTTAGGGATTAGGAAAGTTAAAAGGGTTGTACAGAATAAGAAGTCTGTTTTTTTTTTTTCAGAAACAGCGCCACATTTGTCCACAGGTTGTTTCTGGTATTGCAGCTAAAGTTCATTGAAGTGAATAGGATACCACACGAAAGCTGTGTACAGGTGTGGCCCTGTTTTAGGAAAAAAGTAGGCATGTTTTTTTTTAAATCCTGGACATCCACTTTACATATTGGCCCCTATCCCTATGTCATATTGGATCACATGACACCTTCTTATTTCCGTTAGTCATGATAGATATAATATTACAGTAAAATTAGACTCCAGAATGTGAAAGCAGCAACATGAAGGTCTCCATCTACACATTAATCGAGCATTTAGCATAAAAAATCGCTCTGCGTTCTGCGTAGATCCCTTCCCCCGACCAAGGCCGTCTTCACAGCCCCACGCCGCCTGGTCTTTACGTCACGTATTTCCATATGTCCATGTGGTAAATGAGTTGAACTGCAGTTTTATTTTACGTCCCCCTCCATAGAAGGCATGCAGTTATTTACGACTCCCATTTCTCCGGCGCAATTTTAAATTTAGCTGTTTAGAAACACCATTTTCTGGAATGCGTTCTGTGAAAACGTGCGATCTGTTCCATATTTATAATCCTTAAATCACTCTGATGATTATATTTTCTTGAGAATGGCGTCATAAATAAAACCAATGTTTTCAGATAGAAGTCAAAGCCGCGAAAGAGAACAAGTCGTATTCTGTCCGCACTTAACCCCTTCACTGGTAAATTCTGCATTACGTTGCGATGCATCTTATCTTGTCATTGTCGCAACTCATAGATCTCATTACCATAGCAACCAGTCATACAATGGAGAATATAGTCCACATATTTCCCATAGAAACCAGGTCATTTCCTAGGGCAGATTAAAGAATCAAAGCTGCAACCTGATTGGCTGGAATTAAATTTATTTCTCCAAGACTTCTGTGTCTTTCCTTAATGGGGTCTATTTTATGCAATGAAGTATGCTCCACCTGCACTGATTGCTAGGCTTGTGGTGGGGAGGGGCAGACATTATAGACTAGGCATTTAAAGGGATAGATAGATTAGATAGATAGATAGATAGATAGATAGATAGATAGATAGATAGATAGATAGATAGATAGATAGATAGATAGATAGATAGATAGATAGATAGATAGATAGATAGATATGAGATAGATAGATAGATAGATAGATAGATAGATAGATAGATAGATAGATAGATAGATAGATAGATAGATAGATAGATAGATAGATATGAGATAGATAGATAGATAGATAGATAGATAGATAGATAGATAGAGAGAGAGAGAGAGAGAGAGAGAGAGAGATAGATAGATAGATAGATAGATAGATAGATAGATAGATAGATAGATAGATAGATAGATAGATAGATAGATAGATAGATAGATAGATAGATGATAGATAGATAGATGATAGATAGATAGATAGATAGATATGAGATAGATAGATAGATAGATAGATAGATAGATAGATAGATAGATAGATAGATAGATAGATAGATAGATAGATAGATAGATAGATAGATGGATAGATAGATAGATAGATAGATAGATAGATAGATAGATAGATAGATAGATAGATAGATAGATAGATAGATAGATAGATTTGGGATAGATAGATAGATAGATAGATAGATAGATAGATAGATAGATAGATAGATAGATAGATAGATAGATAGATAGATAGATAGATAGATAGATAGATAGATAGATAGATAGATAGAGATAGATAGATAGATAGATAGATAGATAGATAGATAGATAGATAGATAGATAGATAGATAGATAGATAGATAGATAGATATTAGATGTTGGTGGACTCTCTGGTGGCGCATGTCCATTATTGGGTCTAGTGAAGTCTGCCTTTGCTTTGATCATTTGAGTTCTGATTTTACTATAAGGCCTTGTTCACACAGCGCAGATCTGCTGCAGATTTTGCATATATTTTTCAAGCTAAAACCAGGAATGGAACCTAAACAGAAGAAATATATAAAGAAATGCCTTATAGGTCTTCTGCATCTAATTATGGTTTTGGTTTAAAAAATGCACGCAAAATCTACAGCAAATCTGCGCTGTGTGAACAAGTGTAATAATTATTTATCTCTTCACAGTGTTTATTTCAAATTCCAGTCTATTAGCACATAATCCCAATCATGTAGGAAATCTGTAAATATATTCAGCGGCTTCCAAAATCTGAAGTGCTAACCGAATAGACGATGTGCTGATGAGCTCAGGTGCAAATCCCATTCAGTGAACAAGTGTGTTTATATGAGTGTATGAAGAGGAGAACATTACATAGACGTGGATGCTGCCAGTGTATGAAGAGGAGAACATTACATAGACGTGGATACTGCCAGTGTATGAAGAAGAGAACATTACATAGACGTGGATACTGCCAGTGTATGAAGAGGAGAACATTACATAGACGTGGATACTGCCAGTGTATGAAGAAGAGAACATTACATAGACGTGGATGCTGCCAGTGTATAAAGAAGAGAACATTACATAGACGTGGATGCTGCCAGTGTATGAAAAAGAGAACATTACATAGACGTGGATACTGCCAGTGTATGAAGAGGAGAACATTACATAAACGTGGATACTGCCAGTGTATGATGAAGAGAACATTAAATAGACGTGGATGCTGCCAGTGTATGAAAAAGAGAACATTACATAGATGTGGATGCTGCCAGTGTATGAAGAAGAGAACATTACATAGACGTGGATGCTGCCAGTGTATGAAGAGGAGAACATTACATAGACGTGGATACTGCCAGTGTATGAAGAAGAGAACATTACATAGACGTGGATACTGCCAGTGTATGAAGAAGAGAACATTACATAGACGTGGATGCTGCCAGTGTATGAAGAGGAGAACATTACATAGACGTGGATACTGCCAGTGTATGAAGAAGAGAACATTACATAGACGTGGATACTGCCAGTGTATGAAGAAGAGAACATTACATAGACGTGGATACTGCCAGTGTATGAAGAAGAGAACATTACATAGACGTGGATGCTGCCAGTGTATGAAGAGGAGAACATTACATAGACGTGGATACTGCCAGTGTATGAGGAAGAGAAAATTACATAGACGTGGATGCTGCCAGTGTATGAGGAAGAGAACATTACATAGACGTGGATGCTGCCAGTGTATGAGGAAGGGAATATTACATAGACGTGGATACTGCCAGTGTATGAAGAAGAGAACATTACATAGACGTGGATGCTGCCAGTGTATGAAGAGGAGAACATTACATAGACGTGGATGCTGCCAGTGTATGAGGAAGAGAACATTACATAGACGTGGATGCTGCCAGTGTATGAAGAAGAGAACATTACATAGACGTTGATGCTGCCAGTGTATGGAGAAGAGAACATTACATAGACGTGGATGCTGCCAGTGTATGAAGAAGAGAACCTTACACAGACGTGGATGCTGCCAGTGTATGAGGAAGAGAACATTACATAGACGTGGATACTGCCAGTGTATGAGGAAGAGAACATTACATAGACGTGGATACTGCCAGTGTATGAGGAAGAGAACATTACATAGACGTGGATGCTGCCAGTGTATGAAGAAGAGAACATTACATAGACGTGGATGCTGCCAGTGTATGAGGAAGAGAATATTACATAGACGTGGATACTGCCAGTGTATGAAGAAGAGAACATTACATAGACGTGGATGCTGCCAGTGTATGAAGAAGAGAACATTACATAGACGTGGATACTGCCAGTGTATGAAGAAGAGAACATTACATAGACGTGGATACTGCCAGTGTATGAGGAAGAGAACATTACATAGACGTGAATGCTGCCAGTGTATGAAGAAGAGAACATTACATAGATGTGGATATTGCCAGTGTATGAGGAAGAGAACATTAGATAGACGTGGATGCTGCCAGTGTATGAAGAAGAGAACATTACATAGACGTGGATACTGCCAGTGTATGAGGAAGAGAACATTACATAGACGTGGATGCTGCCAGTGTATGAGGAAGAGAACATTACATAGACGTGGATGCTGCAGTGTATGAGGAAGGGAATATTACATAGACGTGGATACTGCCAGTGTATGAAGAAGAGAACATTACATAGACGTGGATACTGCCAGTGTATGAGGAAGAGAACATTACATAGACGTGGATGCTGCCAGTGTATGAGGAAGAGAACATTACATAGACGTGGATACTGCCAGTGTATGAAGAGGAGAACATTACATAGACGTGGATGCTGCCAGTGTATGAGGAAGAGAACATTACATAGACGTGGATACTGCCAGTGTATGAGGAAGAGAACATTACATAGACGTGGATACTGCCAGTGTATGAAGAAGAGAACATTACATAGACGTGGATGCTGCCAGTGTATGAGGAAGAGAACATTACATAGACGTTGTTGCTGCCAGTCTGTCTGGATCTATCAGTGTATGCGTTGGCTATATGCCCATGAATGCCCATAAGGAAACGGTACAATGTTTGCGCCACAGTGACCCCCCACTCCAACAGAGATCCCAATAAATCCATGTCAGGGAGACAGTCAGCTGACACCTGTAATCTACAATGATATGATGGGGAATGTAGTGCTGTGGGGCTCTTCAATACAGTATTACAGCTTAGAAACACTGGACCGTATCACACAAGATCGGCTTAGATATATCGGACAGTATCCCATTGTAGGCTTAGATACACCAGACAGTGTCACACATGAGAGGCTTAGATACACCGGACAGTGTCACACATGAGAGGCTTAGATACACCGGATAGTGTCACACATGATAGGCTTAGATACACCGGACAGTATTACACATGGTAGGCTTAGATACACTAGACAGTACGACACATGATAGGCTTACAGACTATCTCGGTAGACAGTATCGTAGATGGTAGGCTTAGATACACTAGACAGTATCAAACTTGTTTGGACCGGCCATGAGGCTTCCTCCAGTTCAGGCTCGAGTATTTTATAGATCCGTCACAGGTTGCGCCATTTTCCGCCTTATTATAGAGGTAATCCAGGTATAACTTTCCTATGGACATTTATAGGGCAGTAGACGTATCCTGCACTTGGATGACGCAACAGTGACGTCAAAGGGTTAAAGGTTTGCTCAGGAATACGCTGTTTATTACACTCCATCCCATGTATTATTATTTCCTGCGTTATAATTGTCCGCTGCCGTGAGTAATAATTCTAGGATATTGGCTTAAATGGACACACAATGAAACCTGCATTAATAATTGAGGATCGGAAGTGTCCAGGGCCGGCGATCGCCAATGATTATTCGTCTAATCACAGCAGGGAGGTTCTAGATACAGAACATAGAAGTGTGGGCACCTTTAGGGAATGATTTCTGAGGTAGTGACTTATCACTGACCTCTGCTGTACTGGTCTTCTCTCCTGCCGTTCTGCCTCTAATAGTGTCAGTATTCACTGAAATTATGGGATTCTGTTCATGAGCCAGAAGGACCAAAATAAAAAGTACTGTCAGTCCTATACAAATAGGGGAGTATGTGATACTATACAGAAGTGCAGGGTGGGAGGACAAATCTAGTATGAATCCTATTCAACTATTCACACAATGC
Source organism: Rhinoderma darwinii (assembly GCF_050947455.1). Lineage (NCBI taxonomy): Eukaryota > Metazoa > Chordata > Amphibia > Anura > Rhinodermatidae > Rhinoderma > Rhinoderma darwinii. Next base: position 13,107,825 of record NC_134687.1, on the reverse strand, counting down.
GGTTTTTAAGGCGTGCCGCATGCTATGTTTCCTCAATCCCAGGCTCTGGAGCAATATTTCTCCCTATAGCTTTGTTTGTCCTGCTCTTCTTGATTCATGAATAGAATGCCAGAACTGCAGTAAGGACTGACACAGACAGAGCAGTAGATGGTGGGCTTTAACTTGTCATAACAATGTGAATTTTTATATCATTCATGGTGGTGGGTGGACAACCCTCATGGGCACTGTAGTGGCTGCCATTAGTGTTTGCCCTCCTGGAGACCCCAAAATTCACAGATAACTCAATAGAATATTATTGAATTGGATTCCGGAGCCTAGCTAGGGGAGAGCTGGCGGGGCATCTGGGTGCTGGTTGATGATGAAGGTGCGAGCATCCATTTATGCTTTTCTTTGGGGCCCCACTCTACATTTTGCACCCTTGATATCATCCTATAGTGTGCAGGGCAGAGGAGTAATAGGAAGATCCTGTCCGCAAATGCAAAGTCCTCAACAGGACCTCCCTACTACCATGTGCCAGGGACCGGTTGTGACGGCTACCACTGAACCCAATAGCTACGCCCCTGGAGCAGGGGATGACAAATCCTGCACTTCCACCAATAGCCATTGCTATTCAATGCTATAACTTCCCTTAGAAGTGACCTCAAGGGGGCGCTCCTATTAGAAAGTGCTTATATTAGGACCCTTTTGACCTATAGAAACATTGTAATTTTTATTCTACAGGTAGGGTTTTTCTTATTGTGACCTCTATGATGGTGTCTCCCCTCATATTATATTCTGTATGAGTTCCCTTTATCAGATACGCCGCTGACTGTTTCCAGTTTGGCTTCTGCCCACCAGATATTGTACCCAAATCCCAGAGTTAACAATTACTCCGTCATTTGCACAGGAGTTATCTCTCATTATATCTTGGCGTGACTCTTCTTTAACATGATTACACTGAGGCTGGAAGGAACCGCGTGATAAATGAGCGTGTTGTGGCTTTATTTGTACTCTCATTAGCGGTACGTATCTGGATTACACCGCCGTGATGGAGATAAAGAATCTGCGAGCTCCGATCAGCGCAGGAACGAGGAGCGCACAAAAATAGGCACAACAAAAACATTAACATTTTTTACAAAAGTTTGAAAATGCAAATAAATCCTGAATATCTGTTGGTGTCATAAGCGTCTCAGCTAAAAGGTGATAGTCTGAATTATGTGGACCTAATTGTAATCTATGTCATACACTTAAAGGGTTTGTCCACTTCTGAACACAACATTAAGGTTACAAATTGATAAAATTGACATAAAAAATTCACTGTTTAAATATATTACATTACTTATATTATACTAATCCTAAATCACAGAATGCATTATACTTCAGAGCTGCACTCACTATTCTGCTGGTGGAGTCAGTGAGTGAGTGCAGCTCTGGAGTATAATATAGGCTGTAACTCGGGATTAGTACACGATAAGTAATGTAATGTATGTACACAGTGACTCCACCAGCAGAATAGTGAGTGCAGCTCTGGAGTATAATACAGGATATAACACAGGATCAGTACAGGATAAGTAATGTAATGTATGTACACAGTGACTCCATCAGCAGAATAGTGAGCGCAGCTCTGGAGTATAATACAGGATGTAACTCCGGATCAGCACAGGATAAGTAATGTAATGTATGTGCACAGTGACTCCACCAGCAGAATAGTGAGTGCAGCTCTGGGGTATAATACAGGATATAACTCAGGATCAGTACAGGATAAGTAATGTCATGTATGTACACAGTGACTCCACCAGCAGAATAGTGAGTGCAGCTCTGGAGTATAATACAGGATGTAACCCAGGATGAGTAGAGGATAAGTAATGTAATGCATGTACACAGTGACTCCAGCAGCAGAATAGTGAGCGCAGCTCTGGAGTCTAATACGGGATGTAACTCAGGATCAGTACAGTATATTTAATATTATGTATTTAGGAAGCCGAGCTTTAGGCAAATGGTGTGGGGTAGGGTTTCTTTTAGTATTTGCTCCTCTGCTGGATGGTTGTAGACGTGATACATTTCTGTTACATGTTTTATCTTCCATTAGCTTTTATATGTATTGATTTTTGTTCAGCTTAGATTCTATTTCTATGTTGTGACTATTTGATGTATTTATAACCCAGCAGTCACATATACCAGTGGCATATATATACACCGTTATGGTATACAGGACCTTATTATAGCTTATCTGTATACAGTGCTTTTAATTGTGTGTTGGTTTTAGTAAAAAAATAATAGTTCTGTGTCCGGATGCTTCTTTTTGCTTTACTTTGTGCTTTGTTTATACTCGGATTTATTTGGTGCATTGTCTTTGCTCTCCATCAGTTATTGTACCCGCATTGCCTTTAGTTTTTGGATGCCTACGAGGGTGGAACATGACTAATCTCTTTGTATCCCGGTGTCACGCACCACCCCCTCAGGCCGTGCACTAGGCATAACATGTATCAGGATTTAGCAGATGGAGAATACATTTTAGTAGAAAAACTTTAAACTGAATTTCCTCGTCTTCCAAAAAGTTATTCGTCGCTTGTTCTTTTCTTCTCACTTTTAAAGGGTTGTATGAGTTGTTTGTTTGTTTTTTTACCCCCCAGAAACAGCTCCACCTATGTCTACCTGCCGTGTCTGGTATTGCAGCATTCGCTTGAACGGGCTGCAATACCAGACCCAGCCTATGGACAAGAGTGGCGCTGTGATACACTGATAAAAAGTTTCTCTATGAGAAGGCGGTAAGTCACTTGCACGGCATCATTTATCTAAGACGTCTTAATCTCTCCCGTCTATAGATACACAGCTCCGCTTTAGATTTGTGCTCGGGAGCACCTTCATAATACATCAAGGAGATAGCGCGCTTGTTCCTCAGGAAATATGAGACACGATAGTGGAAAGATGGCTCGAGATACGGAGAACAGCTGGATGAAAACCTGGAAGAACGTGTTTTTATCTTTCTGCGCTGCAATGATTGTAATATCAGCGTGTTCTTCTGAAGAGTCCGCCATCTTTGATCTCGGAAGCCGTTTGTCACGCTGGAAAGATGAGGTTTCTTCTTCCACTTCTACATGAAATGCGATGTGTCCTCCTTCCGAGGGTCATCTTATACCCTGCAAGAAGGGGGATATTGATGATGAAGGATATTAGCGCGGCCGTAGCGGCGTATGACAACATATGCCGATTTACTGCGGCTAGTCGTGTCAAAAAGGAAAAAAATCCGAGGGTTTCCTCGCCGTCTATTTTTTGAAGGTCTTTTGAATCGACTTGTGAAATGGCATAAATTGTGTGTTGTTTCTCCAAACTCCGGCAATTTAGCTTGAATAGGAAAACTGACACACGTGCGCTGCATCGCCATCTCCTCCGTGTCACAGGTGAATGACTTTATACCGGGGCCGTTCAAGCTCATTTAATTGGATTTTGGCATGATTGGCACTTTGCAAAAACATAAAAAAACATTCGGAAGCAGTGTTGAATATATACATGGACTAATGTTTGCATTGTGGACTAAGCAAGCAGTGATAGTATGGTAATGGCAAGATAGGGTGGCATATCCGGGGGAGAGCAAAGAATGTATTATACGCCGAGACCCCATATCTGCAGGCCGCACTACAATATAAGATACAGTGGGGGAGGGGTAACATTTGCTGAGCAATCTAGTCACTGCGGGCGAGAGAGTCTCACAATACATTTGAATAGTCTATGTTCTAGTATATAGATTCCATATATATATATACATATATATATAGATTGTGTGTGAAATCATACATGGTTCTATCTCATGTTCACTTCTCCATTCCCCTCCTCACATGATGACTCTCTGCCCCGTCACATGCAGACCGATGACATCATCATGAGTGGACAGGTCGTAACGGGCGAGAGAGTCTCACTATACGTATGAATAGTCTACGTTCTAGTATTCAGATCATATATTGTGTGATATCACATTTTTTTTTTTTTTCCAGGGACACTTAGGGTGTGGCGTCTTTGGTGGGTGTGTCTTATGGGGGCGTGACTTATCTGATGGGGCGTGGCTTTTCAGAATTTCTGCATACAAATAAACAAACAAAAATGTCTGGACTAGTTTGACAACTATTTTGGTAGCAGCAACCTCTCTCTGGTTTTCCAGATGTATAAAGGCAGGTGATGTCTCACTTTATCACTAGGGCTAGGCGATATGTGCTGACCACGACTTTTAGTGTAAAAACCAGCGTAGATAGTGCCACACAGCCCCATTGTAGATAGTGCCACACAGCCCCATTGTAGATTGTGCCACACAGCTCCCTGTAGATAATGCCACACAGCCCCATTGTAGATAGTGCCACACAGCCCCATTGTAGATAGTGCCACACAGACCCTTGTAGATAGTGCCACACAGCTCCCTGTAGATAGTGCCACACAGTCCCATTGTAGATAGTGCCACACAGCCCCATTGTAGATAGTGCCACACAGACCCTTGTAGATAGTGCCACACAGCTCCCTGTAGATAGTGCCATACAGCCCCATTGTAGATAGTGCCACACAGCTCCATTGTAGACAGTGCCACACAGCTCCATTGTAGATAGTGCCACACAGCCCCATTATAGGTAGTGCCACACAGCCCCATTGTAGATAGTGCCACACAGCCCCATTGTAGGTAGTGCCACACAGCCCCCTTATAGATAGTGCCGCACAGCTCCCTGTAGATAATGCCACACAGCTCCCTGTAGATAGTACCACACAGCTCCCTGTAGATAGTGCCCCACAGCTCCCTGTAGATAGTGCCACACAGCCCCCTTATAGATAGTGCCACACAGCCCCCCTTGTAGATAGTGCAACACAGCCCCCTGTAGATAGTGCCACACAGACCCTTGTAGATAGTGCCACACAGCCCCCTTATAGTGCCACACAGCCCCCTTGTAGATTGTGCCGCACAGCCCCCCTTGTAGATTGTGCCGCACAGCCCCGTGTAGATAGTGCCACACAGCCCCCCTTGTAGATAGTGCCACACAGCCCCGTGTAGATAGTGCCACAGCTCCCTGTAGATAGTGCCACACAGACCCTTGTAGATAGTGCCACGCAGCTCCCTTGTAGATAGTGCCACACAGCCCCCTTGTAGATAGTGCCACACATCCCACTTATAGATAGTGCCACACAGCCCCCTTATAGATAGTGCCACACAGCCCCCCTTGTAGATAGTGCCGCACAGCCCCGTGTATATAGTGCCACACAGCCCCGTGTATATAGTGCCACACAGCCCCCTGTAGATAGAGCCACACAGCCCCCTGTAGATAGAGCCACACAGCCCCCTGTAGATAGAGCCACACAGCCCCCTGTAGATAGAGCCACACAGCCCCCCTGTAGATGATGCCACACAGCCTCCTGTAGATTGAGCCCCTCTACTGGAGGAGACCCTGACGTCACTGTCCATAGACTGCCTGGGACTCCAGCTCTGCTCCTGCCATCAAAGTGCATACATGGACAGTGATGTCAGGGGAAACCCTAGAGCCGGAGTCTCAGACCAAAGCGCTATTAGCACTCTGCCTTGGACTCCTGCTCTGCTCCTGACATACTGCCCAGTGCAGGAGTCTCGGAACAGAGTCTCTGCTCTGGGACTCCTTCTTTGGGGAAGCCCCTGACATCACTGTCCATATAAGTCAGGTGCTCCGTCTATGAGCGGAATCCGAGGCAGAGCATCAGCAATGCCCTGGCCGGGGATTCCACTGCAGGAGGTGCCCTGATGTCACTGCACTTGTATGGACAGTGAAGTCAGGGGCTCCGATTTAGCGCAGAATCCCCGGCCAGGGAATCTAAATGCTTTGGCTGAGGATTCCGGCGCTCTAGGAGGAGTGAATGGCAGAGCAGGAAGCGGATCGTTTCCTGCTCTGCCATAGTATTCAATTGTACCTGTGTCCTGAAGACAAAGATACAATTGAATGTAGCAATTGCCGGGACAAGTCCCGGGACAGTAATTTGCCTCACAGTCTCTGTAAATTCGGGACAGTCCTGGCAAATTCGGAACTGTTGGCAAGTATGATATCATACATGGTGGTAAGTCATGTTCACTTCTCCATTCCCCTCCTCACATGATGACTCTGCCCCTGTCACATGCAGACCTTATGGCATCATCATCATGAATGGACAGGTCCAGGGGCGTAGCTAAAGTCTCATGGACCCCGATGCAAAAGTTCTTATTGGGCCCCCCCCCCCCCCCGCAAACTTCTCATGGCGGACGGTCCGCAGCTTTCAGTTGCATCGCTGGGTCTCCTAAGTGACCCAACAATGCAGCACTAGCAGCCGGGGGCGTCACTAAGGCTGGGTTCACACACACTATTTACGGACGTAATTCAGGTGTTTTAGCATTGAATTACGTCCGAAAATGTGGCTCAAAAGCGTTGGCAAACATCTGCCCATTCATTTGAATGGGTCTTACGATGTTCTGTGCCGACGGTCATTTTTTTTACGCGCCGCTGTCAAAAGGTGGCGCGGAAAAAAGACGCCCGCGTCAAAGAAGTGCCTGTCACTTCTTCAGACGTAAATGGAGCCGTTTTCCATGGACTCCATAGAAAAACAGCTCCAATTACGTCCGTAATGGACGCAGCGAAAGACGCCTGCACATGCCTTTACGGCTGAAATTACGGAGCTGTTTTCTTCTGAAAACAGCACCGTAATTTCAGCCATAACGGAGGCTGCCGTGTGAACATACCCTCAGGGCTTAAAATGTATGGGGAAATAGCCCCAATACATATGTGTCCGCCCCCAAAAAAATGTGTGTATAGGAGACAGCATAGCATATCTATAGCACTACGACCCTATAAACTATGGATCGGATTAGATACATTGGCTCAGCAGACAGTATCACACATGATCGGATTAGATACAGTGGCTGAGCAGACAGTATCACACATGATAGGATTAGATACAGTGGCCCAGCAGACAGTATCACACATCATAGGATTAGATACAATGACTCAACAGACAGTATCACACATGATAGGATTAGATACAGTGGCTCAGCAAACAGTACCACACATGATAGGATTAGATACAGTGGCTCAGAAGGCAGTATCACACATGATAGGATTAGATACAGTGGCTCAGCAGACAGTATCACACATGATAGGATTAGATACAGTGGCTGAGCAGACAGTATCACACATATCGGATTAGATACAGTGGCCCAGCAGACAGTATCACACATGATAGGATTAGATACAGGGCTCAGCTCGCTGACATTGCGGCTCCAGCGCTGGACCCAGGAAAGGTAAGAATAATTTTGCTTCTTTATGTGTTACGGATTATTTTTGTGTGTTTGTGTTTCTTTTTACAGGTTCGGTTGTTTGACTTCGGATACGAGGACTTCAATGACGGCGTTTTTTTATTCTCAATAAAATGGTTAATGATGGTTATGTTTTTTTATTTCAATAAAATATTTTTTCTATGTGCTTGTATCTTTTTAAACTTTATTATCACCGCCTTAGTAATGGCCGCTGGCTGATTGACAACCTCCATTACTAAGGCGGGGCTTAATGTTAGCCGGTGCAAAGGCCAACACTAACCCCCATTATTACCCCCGTACCCCCCGCCACCAGGGGTGCTGGGAAGAGCCGGGTACGAACCAGTACTTGTCCATTTGTAGTGATGGTCGGCCACTGGGGCGGCCGCAGGCTGGTAGTATTAGACTGGGGAAGGCCAAAAACAGTGGCCCTTCCCACCCTGGTAATGCTGCCTGCTGCTGCTGTGTTGTATCTGGCTGGTTATGAAAATTGGGGGGGACCCGAAATCGTTCTTTCCAATTATTATTTTTTTTTTTTAAATGACATGGGGTCCCCCCCATTTTTCATAACCAGCCAGATACAATAATGCAGCAGCAGCCTAGCATTACCAGGGTGGGAAGGGCCACTGTATCTGGCCTTTCCCCTCCTGATAATACCAGCCTGCAGCCGCCCCAGTGGCCGACCATCACTACAGATGGTCAAGCACTGGATGGTACCCGGCTCTTCCCGGCATCCCTGGTGGTGGGTACCGGGGTAATAATGGGGGTTAGTGTTAGCCTCTGCATCGGCTAACACTAAGCCCCGCCTTAGCAATGGATGCTGTCAATCAGCCGGCGGCCATTACTAAGGCGGTAGTAATATAGTTTAAAAAAAAACACAAAGACATAGAAAAAATATTTTATTGAAATTAAAAAAAAAAACACACAACCCTCATTAACCATTTTATTGATAATAAAAAAAAAAGCCGTCATCGAAGTAGTCCTGGAATCCGCCGTAGTCCAACGACCGAACCTATAAGAAAACACACAAGAAAAACTATTAGTAACACATGTGTTAGGCTTAGATACAGGGCCCATGTGTGATACTGTCTGTGGGACCCTGTATCTAAGCCTACCACAACGTAGGCTTAGATACAGGGTCCAGCAGACAGTAATCTTATACAGTATAAGATTACTGTGTGCTGGGGCCTTGTATCTAAACCTACAGTGTGGTAGGCTTATATACAGGGCCCATCAGACAGGATCACACATGGGCCATGTATCTAAGACTACCATGTGATTGGCTTAGATACAGGGCCCAGCAGACAGGATCACGCATGGGCCATGTATCTAAGCCTACCATGTGATTGGCTTAGATACAGAGCCCAGCAGACAGTATCACACAATCTGTGATCCTGTCTCATGGGCCCCCTAAGCCTGCTACATCGTAGGCTTAGGGGTTGTGCAGTCCCTAAACATTGATGGCCTATCCACAGGATAGGCCATCAATAGCTGATGTGTCTCCCGGGACCCGCAAATCAGTATGAGAGCTGCTTCCCCTTCATTTCACTACTCGCTCACACTGTGAATCGCCGACACGGATTCACAGTGTGACCGGAATGAAGGGGAGCAGCTCTCGTACAAGTGCTGCGGCCCCTTCAAAACAGCTGATTGGCGGGTCCCGGGAGTCGGACCCCACCAGTCAGGGCTACTAATCTTACCTTCCTCTTCAGCCGTGGCGGTAGTTCTGTCGTCTCGATGTTGTGCGCGGCGCATAGCGCTGTGACGTCATGCGCTGCGCACAGCGCTTGACGTCAGGACCTCCGCTGCGATCCGGAACCAGGAAGGTAAGTACAGTCGGTTACTATAGTAACAGGGGCCCGCGGCCCGAGTTACTATAGTAACTTTTTGTTGATGTGGTGCGGGGGGCTGTGGGCCCCCCTGGCTTCGGGGCCCGGTCGCAATTGCGACCGCTGCGACCTCTATAGCTACGCCAGTGGACAGGTCACTGCCGTCCACAAAATCAGCGCACTCCTCTTCTGAAATATTCTGTGCTGCTGTGTACCATGCTCCTCCCACAATGTAACTCTCAGTCTGCGGCCTCCCACTTGTCTCCATCCCCTCCTCACATCATGACACTGCCCCATCACATAACAGTCCTGTCCTCGCTAACATCATCACATTGTAAGGTGGGGATGGGTGAGGTGTGATGGTGGAGCCCCCACAGGATTGCCACTGGTAAAGATGAAACGAAGCAGGCACCTAGTAGGCCCCAAGATAGTGACTGCATCTGCGTAGTTCGACCTACAGGTGGTTTCTGGCTGATAACTAAGAAGCCCCTATAGACCTATTGTATGAGAACTGAATATTTCTTAGTCATTTTCGTGTGGCTGGCACTGCAGTGTCACTCTTTACTTTTCCTATACCGAACGTCTCCTTGACCTGCCTAGGTAGAGTCGTGTGTTAACCTTAAACCATACTATCCCCCATCCCCATTTAGTAACGACACATGACACCGAGGTTGGATGTGAAATGGCCACAGCAGCCGTTTATTAATTTCACAGTTTTATAAAAACAATTTAAATCCGAAACATTCGGATAACTAGTTAGGAATCCACCAGAGAATTCCTCCTAATAATTCACATGACCCAACATGGGTCAGAATCATAAATAACAATTAAACGTTAACATTAACCCGAGCAGAGGAAGTCCTTGAAGCCCCTTCAGATGTTCCTTTCAAGAACACACCGAATTAGCCATCTGCAAACCACTAATTACCTCCAGCCGTAAACCAGCTCGGAAGCACCGTTCACCTCTGCAGATGGCTCCAACCACTAGAAGTCCACTTCAAGGGGATAACACCCGATGAAGCCCTCAAGTGATATACCGACCACTAGAAGTCCACTTCAAAGGGATAACACCCGATGAAGCCTTCAAGTGACATACCTTCTACCAGAAGACCACTTCAAAGGGATAACACCCGATGAAGTCTTCAACCATGTACCTTTTTTGGGGGACGCATACCCCCGATGCGACCCCCCCACCATTTTGTACTGACTGGCCTCAAGGACTCCCCCCGCCAGCTGCCATGACAACAGAACCTACTCCGGAAAAAAGAAAAACATGTTAAATAAGCACACAAAATAAAACACAACGCTCATAGCCAGACGTACATAAGACCTAAGGAGTAACAAAACAAGGGTGGGAGGGTGGGAGCTTTGCTTACTGTGTGTTACTCCTCCCGCTGCTTCCGGCTCAATGCCGAGAAACAGCGGGAAGCGCAGTAACGGCCCCCCCGCCCCCCTTAACTCCTCCCCGTCCCTCCTTCAGCTCCTTCAACTTTCCCTGACCTCGTAACATTAACCCTTTCCCTACCAGGACGGTCATGTCGGCTTCCCTTAAGCCTGCAGCTGCGTCCAGCCTCTTCTTGACCTGCCTAGGTAGAGTCGTGTGTTAACCTTAAACCATACTATCCCCCATCCCCATTTAGTAACGACACATGACACCGAGGTTGGATGTGAAATGGCCACAGCAGCCGTTTATTAATTTCACAGTTTTATAAAAACAATTTAAATCCGAAACATTCGGATAACTAGTTAGGAATCCACCAGAGAATTCCTCCTAATAATTCACATGACCCAACATGGGTCAGAATCATAAATAACAATTAAACGTTAACATTAACCCGAGCAGAGGAAGTCCTTGAAGCCCCTTCAGATGTTCCTTTCAAGAACACACCGAATTAGCCATCTGCAAACCACTAATTACCTCCAGCCGTAAACCAGCTCGGAAGCACCGTTCACCTCTGCAGATGGCTCCAACCACTAGAAGTCCACTTCAAGGGGATAACACCCGATGAAGCCCTCAAGTGATATACCGACCACTAGAAGTCCACTTCAAAGGGATAACACCCGATGAAGCCTTCAAGTGACATACCTTCTACCAGAAGACCACTTCAAAGGGATAACACCCGATGAAGTCTTCAACCATGTACCTTTTTTGGGGGACGCATACCCCCGATGCGACCCCCCCACCATTTTGTACTGACTGGCCTCAAGGACTCCCCCCGCCACCGCGAAACAGGCCTTGACCACCTTAAGCCTGTGAGTTCCTCCACACCACCACCGCCCTTTCTATGCCTTCTGCTATAGCCAAGCTCCAAATATCAATGCCAACCTCGGTCAGATGAACCCCGTCACTCCTCCAGAAATTCCCCAATCCTGACTCCAAATCCCTATGCCTCACGCAAATGCCCCCGTTCTTCGCCACAAAACGGGACACCGCCCGGTTAACTTTTATCCGAGCCTTATTGACTCTCTCCACCGATCTAGCTAACCGCCAATGCTTCCTTGGGACTATGTCCGACCACACTACCACCAACTTGGGATAAGATACCCACAAACACAACAAATCATGTTTGATATCCCGCACCAACTCACGAAAAGGGCGGACTCCTAAGTCATTCCCACCCACGTGCAACACTAAAACCTCCGGAACCCTATCAAGCCGCACATATGTCTGGAATTCCGCCAACACCCTGTTCCACGACATACCTCTAAACCCCAGCCAATGCACAACCGCATCCTGTCGCGGAATGCGCAACTGGCGACCATCCGGGCGGACGTCCGCCCTCAAAGCCCCCCAGTGCACGTACGAATGACCCATCAACCACACCAGACAAGGAGGCGAATCTGAAACGGAAAACACAGTTAGGCACCACCATATAACATTTGCAAGCATAAACAACAAAATTACAACATATGGGGGCGGACATAAGACTTAAACCTTTTAGACTCCCAACGACCAATACGCCTCACCCCCTCATCATCCAACCCCCAGCGCCCTGCTTCCGTTGCTGCGCCAATCCGGAAGGAATGAGATGAATATGAGCCTGCCGCAACCCCAACCGCCGTCAAACATTTTTTAAAAACAGCTCCAAACTGAAACCTGGACAAGAACGACCCGTCCACATGACGTAACAAAGGCAAATCTGGAGACCCCCTGTTTTTTGTAAAACCCCGCATGCACTCTACTGGGCACATGACCGACCCCGGGAGAGCGAACAAAACTATCAGTTTTCCCTTCCCTAATTGGTCAGTTTTTGATCTACGCAACCATACCTCCAACCGATCTGCAAAAAGGCTCACCTCCCCAGATCTCAGCCCCCCTGCCTGTTTAGTACTTGGCGACACCAACTCACCTATTCTAAATGCTCCGAAGAACGCCAACGAGAAAGCCAACCGAAACAAATCCATTTCATCTGAAGAACGACATACCGATGCCAATGAACCGCCCAACAAGCCCAGCAAAGCAAACGACACCGGCCTTCTACTATCCGCCTCCACCCTACCTCTGCGCAACCCCTTCAAAGCCTGCGATACCAGAAATTCCTTCGATACATCCCGCAAGCCCCGCAACTTAAGCCCAAACGCCACCGCGGATATAAACCGGTTCACCTTCGCTACTGAAAACCCCCCCTCCCAGGCATCCCCTAACCAATACAAAAGTGCCACCAACCTGTCTCTATCCGTATTGACATCACCCAACCCTCTTACCCACTCCTCCCACTGCCTCCAACAAGCAGCATAAGCCCTCCACGTCGTGCGCGCCAAAGACCTTTGTAACAGCTGCTCTACGGGACCGATACCAGATCCCATAGATGATCCGGACACGCCAAACCGAGACGTTCCGCTCCCGGGGCCAATTGCCGAAACCGGTCCCACTGCGAGCGAGAAAGAGCATCAGCAACACAATTCCGTACACCCGGGACATGCACCGCCACCACCCACGCGTTCAACGACAAACACACCAACACTAAATGTCGCAACAATTGAACTACCGGAGGAGAGGACGCCGTGATGTTATTAATGGCAAGCACCACCCCCATGTTGTCGCAGTAAAAACGGACCTTCTTATCCCTGAGCCTGTCCCCCCAAATGGTAGCCGCCACCACGATGGGAAACAGCTCGAGCAGGGCCAGATTCCGCGTCAATCCACTGGACACCCAGCTAGCCAGCCATTGACCTGCGCACCACGGACCTCCCCCGTAAGCTCCAAAGCCACCCGCCCCAGCCGCATCCGTGAAAATATTCAGATCACTCGTATCCTGCGCTGGGGCCATCCATAGCGAGCGACCATTGTACTGGCCCAAGAAGTCATCCCAAACCTGAAGATCAGCTCGGTGCTCCTCCTTGAGCCTCACAAAATGATGCGGCGCCCGCACTCCCGCCGTTGCCGCCGCCAACCTTCTACCAAACACCCTCCCCATCGGCATAATCCGGCAGGCGAAATTCAACTTCCCCAGCAGCGACTGAAGCTCCCTCAGCGACATTTTCTTCCTTCTACAAGCCCGTCGCACCTCCAGCCTCAAAGCACCCAACTTATCCGCCGGGAGCCGACACTCCATTGCCACCGAGTCAATTTCGATTCCCAAGAAACAAATCGTCGCTACCGGGCCCTCCGTTTTTTCCGGCGCCAAAGGGATCCCAAAATCCCTCGCCACCTTCTGCAGGGCATGAAGCAAGTTACCGCAAACCGGCGAACCCCCCGGGCCAACGCACAAAAAATCATCTAAGTAATGGATCAACGAATCGACCCCGGATACTCCCCTCGTTACCCACTCCACGAAGCTACTAAACGCCTCGAAGTATGCACAAGAAAGAGAACACCCCATCGGAAGGCACCGATCCACGTAAAAGGCCCCATTCCAAAAACAACCCAACAGCCGTTGGCTTTCTGGATGCACCGGCAACAACCTGAACGCCGCCTCGATGTCGGTTTTTGCTAGCAGCGCCCCCGGACCCGCAGCCCGCACTAACCCCACCGCCTTATCGAATGAGGTATAAACTACGGAACACAACTCGTGATCAATCCCGTCATTTACCGACGAACCTTTGGGATACGATAAATGTTGAATCAAACGAAACTTTCCGGGCTCGCGTTTAGGGACAATACCCAAAGGGGACACAACTAAATCTTTCACCGGCGACTCCACAAATGGCCCCGACATGCGCCCCAACGAAACTTCTTTTAACAACTTTTCCGACACGACTTCCGCATGCAAGTAAGCCGATTTTAAATTTCTCCGCGTAACCGGAACCTCATAAGGAGGCGGAGGAATAACAAAACCAACACCAAACCCTTCATAAAGCAACTTAGCTGCCGCCCTATCCGGATACTCATTTAGATAAGGGGCCATCCTTTCCACCCTCACCGGCGACACCCCCTTGACCAGCCCCGTGCTGGTTCCCGGACCTCTTTTTCCGCAGACATTTTGCCGCCCCGTGTGATGCACCATTACACTCGGAGCACACGTGCTTGAACTTGCACGTGGCCCCAAACTTGCACTGGCCTTCATTGAATTGCCAGCAAAACCCCGCCTTTCCCCCGCCGCTTGGTCCACTCTGACTAGACTGGCCTCCCTGGCCACCGCTCCCGGGAAAGGGCTGCCTAACCGGAGCCGTAACCCGTAACCAGAGAGCAATATCCTTCTGGTCCCACCGAATCGCCGGCCGAACCGCCTTCCGCTGACGGAATTGCTCATCATATCGCAGCCACGCCTGACCCCCATACGCCCTATGAGCCTCCCCAATAGCATCAAAATAACAAAATAACGCCGAACAATTTTCCGGCGCCTTTTCCCCTATCACACTAGCCAATATGGCGAACGCCTGCGACCAATTAACGAACGTCTGCGGGATAAGCCTATACCGCCGCCGTTCCTCCTCGTCCTTTTTACTCTCATCCCGCTTGCTCTTATCCAAATTGAATTTAGCCAGCGGCAAGAGAGAAAAAATTTCAACGTATTCATCTTTCCAGATCCGATCACGCACCTCCTGCTTTAAATGCGCCCCCAACGGACCCTCAAAACAAACATACACCTCCCCCCGAGCACGATCGTCCATGCGCACTCGATCGCCGTCCTTCTGTGCCTCAGTCTGCACCGACACCGCGACCGCCTCTCTAACCGCCACCACAGGACGCGCCTGCAACGATCCCACGTCCCTGGGGCCTTCCCAAACTACCGCAGGGGACACTTCCGTTACTACCGGCGCCGCGGCCCTATCAAGGCGCCCCACCAGCTCCCGTAAGCAACCCACTAAATCTGCCAAACCCGCTCCGTCGCGTCCGCCCGCGCCACTACCGGCCCCCGATGCTATGCTAGCAGCCCCCCCGCCGACACCCGACATAAAAATCGCTGGATAAGACAATAATGGAGTTATACACTCACCGGGCTGCACAGGCGCTGTGTTCCCGTCAGCCGGACCATCCTGACCTCGACGATAGACGTCCAGTTCACCTTCCTCCAGTTCTTCTCTCGCCGACGACTGTCCCTCCCAACGACATCTTCGGAAAGGGGATGAGGACGCGCTGACCGATGGGCCGGCAACCTGCCGCCCGACCGCCGGGACCCAGACTTCCGACCGGACCTGTTGCCTCGACGTCGCTGCAGATCTAGTCGTCCGTCTAGACGATCCTGACGAAGCCTGCCCCCTGGCCGGAACATCACCATGCGGGGCGGCCGTACCTTGCTCTCGACATCTTCCATCTGATGAGGGAGGGGTGACAGGGAGCCCGGCCTGCGACTCCCTGCTTACCGCCGGACCCCGTCGCGGCCTGGGATTCCTGCCAGGACGCAGGGCCTGGGAAGGGGCGGTCCTCCCAGCTGCCTGGCCTGCAGCGTCCGGGATCGGGCTCCCTCTGCGACGCCGTGTCCGCGGGACTACCTCCGGACTAAGGCGCTCTGGAGGTCGGGACCGCCGAGAGGGACGGGTCGACACAGCCTGCATCGCCGTCACCCCTGCCACCGCTCTCTGCCTGCCCAGCGCAGGAGCGGTTGTTGCCGACTCCCCCCCCGCCGCCATAGCCATGCTCGTAGGGGGGCCGGGGGAGGGGAGCCTGTCCCTTACAACAGACCCCGAACGCCGTGCCCGACGTGGCGAAACGGCGTCCGGGATCCGCGTTAATGCAGCCACGGTCTCCTCTGCCATTACTAAAAAACCGGGCAACGGGGAGCTTTGCTTACTGTGTGTTACTCCTCCCGCTGCTTCCGGCTCAATGCCGAGAAACAGCGGGAAGCGCAGTAACGGCCCCCCCGCCCCCCTTAACTCCTCCCCGTCCCTCCTTCAGCTCCTTCAACTTTCCCTGACCTCGTAACATTAACCCTTTCCCTACCAGGACGGTCATGTCGGCTTCCCTTAAGCCTGCAGCTGCGTCCAGCCTCTTCTTTACTTTCCTCCTCTAACCGCATAGTTCTCTATACAGTGTGGGCCAACTTCCCAACCACCGCTTGTTCTTCTGGACCCTGCGGCAGCTCAGATACAGCCTAGCCCGGTTCTCACCAGTCATCGTGTGACGTCTTCTTTCTAGCCCTCTATTCTTTCAGACTCAGCGCTCCTCTAGTCCGGTCCGCCGCAGCAACGGGAATGGCCAGAAACGCACTCCCTCAAAAGCCACCGCACTCTCCTCTCTTCATAGAGTTCAGGTCACTCCTGCTCTCCCCCAAAACTGAACGCTATTTGGCAGACTAACGGTTCTTTATTTCACCCCAGGCGCGATGACACACGCACGCTATCACCCTGTTACAGATCTTTCAGCAAATGCAATCTAAGATGGTGCCTGGGTCGTACATCCCCGTGCCAAACTTTGAATAACAACAAGCCAGTATCCGCCTCGCCTTAATTGATATCAACACCACAACAATCGTTACACCCGCTGTCTTCGTTGTCAGATAGACAACCATCTTCTCCATGTAGCCTGTCCTTCCCATATTGCCAAATCTTGGCCGGTGAAGCCAATACAATGGCCCCACTCTCTTGGGAAAACTATTTCCACATCTTGCAACATCATTGGAGAAGTCACTGCCCCCCACAAATTAACACACTCCTCTCCTGAAATACTCAGTGCTGCTGGAGGGCCTTGCTCTTTCTACTTTATAACTCTCAGTCGATGATGCCCACTTATTGGCATTCTTCTCCTCACATCATGGCACTGCGCCTATAAGATTGTCATGAGTGGACAGATCACTTCAGCAAACTCCTCTCCTAAAATACTTTGTGCTGCTGTAAGTCTCTGCTCCTACCATTATCCTACTATCAGTATGTTGCCTTCGAGTTTCCCCTAGTCCCCCCACATTATGACACATGCAGCCCTGTTCCTCTAACATCATCACATGGGCAAGTCACTTTCCCTCACACGATCAACACACTCTTCTCCTGCTGCTGTCTCTACTCTCATGTCCTGCAAATAGTACCGTAAAGGGTTGGGCCTTAAGCAAATGTACCCAAAGTGGGTGTTCCTGGGTTAATCAGGGATGGGGCTTAAATGTCAGGTGAATGTGGATTTAAATGTTGGGAGGTGTGGCTTATTAGCTACAGAGTATTCTATCTCCTCCCACTTTCTAATTAATTGTTGCGATCATTCAAACAATCTGATTGGTGGCAGGGTGTCCTGTCTCCACCCACTTGAAAATTGATGACCAGTTGGTTGTGTGCAAAAGTAATAAATCATCAGAGTATTATACACCTGTAAAGCCACACATTGTTATTACACGTTACACTTGACAGCCCCTCGTCACAACGCATCTAATTATACCTTACATAGAAAAGCTACTCTGAGCGCTGACAATGCCGGTACGATATAACAATCATTTTAAATATTTGGATTAAAGTTTAAATATTTTTGTTGTGTATGATACTTTTATTATTTTTTTTTCTTCGGATCACTTAGTCACTGCCTTAAGTTTTTCACATTTGATATAATCTATAGGTTAGTTCATTAAAATTTAGGCTCTCGTCTCAGTATTTCAATTGTTAGAGCAGTTTGTGGTCAAGAGCTGATTTTCCCATTGGTCAAGAAGTTGCAATTACAGTCAGCCATATTGGAACTTATGCATTGTTGCCTTTGGTCACCCGGCCACCCACCCTATATACAACTATACACACACACTCTCCACTGCATTCTCCTCCCTATCGCTGTTAGTTTGATATTACTATAATATTAATCCAATACTCACATTGTTGCCCATTCTTGTACTTACTTGGTTAAGTCATATTGGGTAGCTTGCCTCTTGTGAAGAAGGAGCACCTACATAACAGCCTTCATGTTGTGAGTGCATACTCCTCCTCTTATGGTTTCTATTAATTTTATTGGAAGGAGCAGATAACATACAACATTGCTGATAATGTAATGACATTAAAAAAAAAAAAAAGGAACAAGCAACCATAGTCAGCCATTTTGGAGAATATGGATTTTTCTTTTGGTCACTTGGTCACCTAATCTCTACACAACTAAACACATACTCTTCTCTGCTTTCTCTTTCCTGTCACTATTAGTTTTGTTCCCATAGTAACATATTTGTGTCTTCTGTGCTTACCTGCAGGAAGTAGCACCATCATGACTACCTGAGGAGAGCAAACAACTTTGCTTAGGGATTCAATTCATATTAATTAGAGGAGCAGATAACATCTATGATAATGCATTAAGATATAAAACATGAAGCAGCGACCAAAGTCAACCCGTTAGAGGCGATGGATTGTTTCCTTTGGTCGTCTGGTCACCCAAAATATACACACACTCTTCCTTGCTTGTTCCTCTTCATCACTGTTAGTTTTATATACACCAATCAGCCAAAACATTAAAACCACCAACTGGTGAAGTGATGACATTGATGATCTGGTTACATTGGCGCCGGACAAGGGGTGGATATATTAGGCAGCAAGTGATCAGTCAGTTCTTGAAGTTGAAGCGTTAGTAGCGGGAATATTGGGCAAGTGTAAGGATCTAGGCGACTGTGACGAGGGGCAAATTGTGAAATGCTAGACGACCTGGTCAGAGCATCTACAAATCAACAGGTTTTTTGGGCTGTTCCTGGTATACAGTGGTTAGTACCTTCTAAAAGTGGTGAAAAAGGAAGGACAACCGGTGACCGGCGACAAGGTTATGGGCATCATTGATGTGCATGTAGAACGATGGCTAGCCCGTCTGGCCCTATCCCACAGAAAACTACTGTAGCACAACTTGAAGGCCACACAGCCCGCACCGCACAACTTACAGGACTTATAGGATCTGCTGCTGACGTATTGTGCCAGATACCACAGAAAGCCTTCAGAGATCTTGTGGAGTCCATGCCTCAACGGGTCAGATATATCATGGTGGCATGCGGGCGACTACACAATATTCGGCAGGTGGTTTTAATGTCATGGCTGGAGGGTATTTATTACTTCTATAGTCACATGCTCCTTCTGTGATTACTTAGATTAGTCATTGGAAAGAGGTTTCCTATTGTGAAGAAGTAGCATCCACATAACAGCCCACATTTTCCTTGAGAGCTAGGAATAGGGTTTCCGAAGGAAGGAGCAGGTAGAAAACATCTATGATAATATGATAAGACATGCTCAACGAGAAACTCATCTAATGATCGTGTGGTAGAAGGAAGACTAAAGAGAGTCATTGCTG